>NW_010426188.1:75302-121342 GCF_000710305.1 Buceros rhinoceros silvestris | reverse complement strand
AAGAGTGAATGCTGCCTTGATGCCAGTTAGTTTCATATTAGTAATACGAGAAGTCTCTGCAGTACTTAGAACTGAAACGTGTCTTCTAAACCTACATTTTGAGAAATACAGTCATCAAATGCTATCATCAGCTGGGTTGATGGAAAAGTGCAGTAAGACAATTAACAAGTTTATATATCCAAAATAAACATACCATTTGCCGCGGTATAAACAAGCAAAAATAGAAATGGATGGAACTCCTCATAGGAGTCTCTCCGGTCAGTGGTCTACCATGAAATAAACAGTATTTTCTCTGAAAATGGCTAGTTTGGGAAGCAGGCAAAGAACTATTTTTCAAAACAAAGTTTTAATAAATATTTTGCATTATTTGGTGTATTTTTGTTATAAATATTTAATTTATTTACAAATTGACCAAATACTTGACCTTATATATGGCCATGAATTCCATAAGTAGCCAGATCTTTTGAGCTTTTTTCCCCTTTTAACAGTTTAAAATCTGCATTTCTCAGCTTCTGTTAGGAACAGAAATCCAGATGAAAGATTTCAAATCATACTCTTTCCACCATTGTTTTGGAAAATCAACCTAACGCCCAAAGCTATCGGCTGCTTTACAGACAGGCAATCCTACTGTTTTCCGTCCTCCTTTGTACAGCAATCTCCTCTTCCATTAAGTGTTCTACTGGGTTGGTACAGTCACTTTTCCGCTGCACTGTAAACCTATTCTTATTAAGTGCCGGCAAAAATTTATGATCATTTAAAAATGAAGTATCTAACATATCAGCAAGTAATATCTTTCTCTACCTTAACAGGGCATCAAATAGGCAGGGAGACAAAGTATCGAGTGCCATAGTCTTCAGCTCACGCCTTTCCTTGTCAGAAGTACTGGCCTAGAACAAAGGCTGAAACAGCTTCTAATTTTCATGGGACACTTTCTTATCCTCACCTAGTCAGACCATTTGCTCTCTTGCCTCATGTCCTCCTTTCACAGCTGCCAATAATGATTTCCTAAAGCAATCCTATGCCTTGCTGTTGTTTTTAATAACTATGCATAAACATGCTTTGAAAATTATAATCTTCTTTGTGATGTGTAGTTTAACAAATTACATTTAAAAGCTTTTGGGTGGCACTGAAGCAATCAATCAATCAATACAAAGAATAAACCAGAAGAAAATAAGCAGAATAATGGTCAAATACTATTAAAGTTTTTCCAAAAGCTTCACAAGAGACAGAGTTGGACAAACCTAAGAGCATTTGAGAGCCTCACCCTTTATGTGTGATACTAGCTGACATGAAGTACATTTGAATGCAAAAATAAAAATTTGAAATGCTTACAGTAGAATGTGGGGGTTTATGACATTAGGATGAAGAATTACATCTCGCCATTCTCAGTGTCAAAGTTCAAGTCATTGATGGAGTTTAGGGATGGAGGGATCATAAAAGAGGTCAAGGATCTCCTCAAGATTTCTCATCTTTTGTAACCAGTCTGACAATTCTGAACTTTTTGGAGAAAGAGGGCTAAAAATGTTTATTTGTTAAAGAAATAAATGTGTGTTGCTTAAATACAAGCATTATATTTAAGTAACACCTGCTTTTAGCCTTAATTTATGCCTCAAGTATTATACGCTTGCTTTATATTATAAACCGGCTTTAATGAACAAACTTACAGATATGCCCCCTATTACTATCCATGGTATTTTGAGGATTTTGACACTGTTATCTTAACAGAATAGCTTGATAATTTTCAGGATATCACAAATTATTTTTTATTGTTGGCATTTATCACACAGTCTATAGTAGATAATATTTAATTATCTTGAAAAAACTTCTTTTAAATAATTAAAAGTATTACCTGCTCCATTATTACTAGACAGCAAACACCTTCAAAGCACTCTTAAAAATATGTGGGGTTTTGTCTCCCTCCTTTAATTTTTAATATGAGCTGTTAATTGGTTAATAAAAAGTACATACATTGTTCAAAGTAGTACTTCTAATAAAGAAAACAAAAGCTAAGATATGACTAACACACCACAACAATTTTCTGCAAGTGGTAAGTCATTTTTTCCCATTCCCTTCCCAATGGAACAAGAAAAATACGCATTCTTCTACAGCCTATTCACTGACACACTGCTTATCTGATGATACACTGCTTTGGGTCATTTTCAGGAGCTGCTACTTAGATAGAAAGGAATATGGGAAAAACATGACAAAACAACTTTTCAAGTGTACCTCTTAGGTATGATTCACTTCAAAATGAGCAGAACTAAGTAATTCCAGCAATCTCATGGCATAGAGGTTTTTTCCATTCTTGCAGATTGGAGAGTAACAAATAAAGAAACCCCTCTAAATTAGGGCTTTAAAAATCCGAGGCTACTATAAAGAAACAAGATTAACTCAATCCCCTAACAATCCAATTTATGACTAGTAAAGGGTTATGAAAAATTCCATCTAGATGTCAAATATAAGGAAACACAAAGTCTTTGGAGACACCTAATGATAAACTGCAGATTGAGCAATAAGCTCAGTGAACAGAATGAACAGTTCAAGAGTTCAGAACATGTTCATTTGAAAGGTGTTCAGTTAAAGAGAAGGGCATGGTATAGACAAAGGCACAGAAAGGTCATCATTACAGTCATTTCATCTTCATTACAGTGGTGCAGTCATAGCATTGGTGCACACACTTAAGTTCACACTTGCATGTCAATGCACTGCTTTGGAGATGAAAAAAAAAATATTTTTAATACATCAATGAATCCCAGGAGCTGTAGGCAGGTATATAAGAACTTGTGCTTTATTAATTCAGTTTTGAAAAATAAAAAAGACATGAAATACCTGTGTTTTTTCATCATGTGGATCAATTAAAAATCCCACTCTCTCAAGAACAGTCCCATTCTTCATCCAACAAGTATAAAGCATGTCCTGAGCAGGAGTGCTTCTACCTGCCAGACTGTAACCCAGAACTCACTTATCTCAAATGCCGTAGTCTATAATGAGCAGAAGTAAGTAGATGTTTGAAAGGTTTCAATAACATAATGAATTCTGGCTTTTGAAATCAAGAGTATCTACTCTTTGTCGAAAGTCCAGTGAAAAAACTGGCAGGTTATAGTCAATAAACCAAAATAAGATTTTGGCTAGAATGTAGAGCAGATAACCGTGCTATCAAAGCCAGACAAGCCATAACCAATGCAGGAAGCCAGAATCCTCAGTTTCTATCAGATCTCATGCAGCACCTAGCGTTGTATCTGGATAAGATCACTTCAGCAACAAGCAACAGAGGTTCAGGTCTTCATGGGAGGTCTCCACACCAAGTACTGGCCCAAGTACTGTACACGGCAGGCAACCACAATCATAGGTAGTCCAGCTGCAGGTTAGGGACAGATACTAAAACTTTTTTTGCTTTGGTATTTGCACAGTACTTTTCATTAATAATTAACAGGAATTGGAAGCCCTGGCACTATCTTGTCTCTGATTTCTATTTCTCTAGAATTCAAACAGGCAAGATTTTCTTCACAAGACAATTAAGATGAATATAAACTAGAATATTTAAAATTTTAGAGTTTGCTACCTATTTTTAAAGAAAGTAATCTGAGATACTCTTGCACCCATATATATGCACACTATAGACAGACACATTTATAAAAAAAAATTAACCTATTTCAGATAGAATCTCTATTTTAGAGAGCAGCACTGGGGCATGAGAGTCATTCTGTCTTATAACAGAGTTAGAATTTGGCCCATAGTAACCCAGTAACTCTGCAGCTTTCAAGCGCAATTACTGAACATTTTGCAGTTAAGGATAATTTCCACAGATTTTCATATCAATTATAGATGATCTACACTTTCCAAAATCGAAGCCAAATCTGGTATGAAAAAAATCAGCTGTTTAGACAACATCAAGAAGTCTAGTCATTCTGCCAGGTTGATGTCCAAACTCTTAACTCACACACAAATGCTTTGGACACCTCTTGGATGCTTATGCAAATCCTAGTATTATTCATATCCAATAGAAGCTAGGAAAATTATATTTGAAATATCATTTATTTTATGTTATTTACAATATATAAGATACGGTGATAAAAGTAAATACGTTGCAAAATTTCAAAAATTTTGACATTGCAAAATGTCAGTCTATTGAAAGGGGATAGGAGACTTGAAAACTGTTGATGGAAAAGGAGAAAGTGTACGCAGTATACTCCATAAATATTATATGGAGCCCTGGCAGTCACTGGTGATAGTCTGCTGTGTAGCCCCCTCGGGTAGTGTAGTTACAACTCAAAAACCACACCAGTTGACTACAACTAATTAATTCTCTCTCATAACAAGGAAAAGTTTACTTCTTTTCCCACCTATTTCCTTGTTAATTCTCCTTACAGTAATTGTGACAAACATCATGGCTAAGGTGTAGTGAAATGGAAAGATAAAGGACTCTGAAAGCAGGATAAACATTAAACTCAGGGGTTACCTTGATTAATTTTCTTCATCATACTCAGTTCACGGCTGCAAGAGATCACATTATTTTTAAATATATAAATAAATCCAAAACTAAATCTAAACTTATCCAGATTACAGCACACTGGGGAGAAAACAGAGGAGGTCATGAAATTGAAGACTGCTGTTTCTTCTTATAATGTAATTACACTTTTGGCTAATGAAATTACTGCAGTCTCAGAGTAAGGGCTTGCAAGTCAGAGCTCTCACATGCTTGTGAGAGATGGAGTAAAGTTCTGCACTGTTCACCATTTATATCTGAGGGATGCACACTAGTCCCCAAGATCCAAGCACAACTTACTTTGTTTCTGCACTCCGAGCAAGACTGAATTTGTGATCAAAGTCCTTTTCTTATTACTACAATAAAAGGCAAATTAGCTTAAGAGGGAGGAAATTCTGGTAGAGAGAGAAGGAGCACATCACTCTGCACTGCCCGTACTCTCTGAACAGCTGGAAATCAACACAGCTTAGCTCAGCGGGGAGCGGGAGCAGCAGGGCAAAGCAACAGACGAGGATGGCTGAGCACTCAAGGCCTTTTCTCGTACCATTTAGGTATTCACAGCCCTGCTCCAATCTGCACAACTGCTCTTACAATCAGGGCAGTTGTTCAGGTGGAGATCTCTACGCTTGTAAGGGTAACGGAGTTTAGGGTCTCAGTGCAAAAAAACTGGAGGAAGCAGTATGTTCTGGTCAGAATTACAAACTCCTGTTCTTGGTTCTTTTGTGAGATGCTGTGCTAACATCCTGCTCGTGGCCCCCCTCAGCAGTGGCTAAAGCCTTCCACCACACCCAGTGTGCCAGAGAGCCGCTTTTCCTTCCAGGTAAATTAAGAGCGGCAAGGTGAAGATTTTGACCTACGGCTGCTGGTCATTCAGGTGCACCTGTATAATACAAGGTATGATTTACCCAGGGGAAATTAATGGGAAACCAAGGTTTCTCACTTGGATAAACCTCATTCGGATAAATCCTCTCATTTTTCTACTAATAGTTAGGCAAAGAGAAAATATATTATCTAGTTGCTGTTGGTTGCCACTGGTAGACAACAGCAAGCAGGAAGAAACTCTGACAACTGTGTCTGAACTAGGCAGTAGAAATGTTTATGGGATAACTGAATTACTTCTGTCCTTTGCTAAATATTTAGGGGAAAAGAAACTATTTTAAGATGACAAAGATTCAGGTGTTATTTAAAAAAAATAATTTGAATTAAAGACATGAAAGAGATTAACCTGATTAATGGACAGCAAAATATTTTGTTGATTAGTTGCCTCATTTCCTGCTTCAAACCTACCATTAGGAGAGCAGTTCATACCTGAGCACAGACATGTAGTCTGGAACATACTGGCCTCTTGGCTTCTTACTGGTGAAGTCCCATAACGATTAACCTCACATTGTGTCTGAATAAAACTTACGTCCCACTAAATATAGAACACATGGAAGAAAACAAGAAACAAACCCTTCCCTCCTTTTGCCCAAGGTCTTCTCTAAAGTTTTCAGTGTGAACATTAAACCCAAAGAGCTTACAGAAATGAGACCAGCTTACAAGGAGGTCATTATCGCCCATCACATTAAACAAACCCATTTCATTTTCAAATCGTTGCAAAATTAGTTCTTGCCTATTAAACAATTCTCAAGAAATTAATGGCAGAAGGTTTTGCTTTGACTGTCATAAAGATCACCAAAACCACTTGTGTTTCAGATGCTAATTACAGGGGCTCAATGCCAAAAAAATAATTCTGGTAAATTAAATCCCATGATTAATTCATAACATCCATTTTAGCATTAATCCTAGCATTAAGATACAGAGTAGTCCCCATACACACACACATCTCTCTCACTCTGGGGAATAAAGCAGTAGTAATTCCTAGGGGTTTTTTATAACTCTTCATATTTTATGTACAGTATTTAATTAATATAACTAGATAGTTAATTCATTACTTTGCATTTCTTGTTTGCGATCTCCGTTAAGGCCTGTAGATTTTAGAAACTGAAAACTAGTATCTTTTCATGCATTGTTTCTGCAGAAGTGTTCATGAAACCACAAGGACTAATGGATTTACTGTTGTGCATCACACTCCTCCACTGTTTTGGGGACAACATAAATTCTCAACAGTTTATAACTTCAGCTTTAAAACTCATACCTGGTTGCAAATGCCCAAAGGACTGCACCAATCCTATATAAAGACAGTAACACCACATACCTGCACATTTCCTATAGGGTTTCAAAAGAAAATAATTACCGAATGACAGAGATCTTAAATCAGTACAACATCATGACTCTACTGCTGGCGTTCACTATAATATCCTTTCCAATAAGAGTATAAAGGCTTATATTTCTGTGGGGGGAAACAGGAAGCAACAGTGAATCTTAGATGTCTAAGACATCTTTTTCTCATGTCTTCACTTTGCTCACCTTGATGTAACATAATTCATCACAGGTACATGTTTCTTCCTAAACATATCGATCAATACAATTTTATGACCAAATGATGTAACAAAGCTCCCCAAATTTAGCTCTTCCATTAACAAAAAAGTGACCCAGGGAAACATAGTAAAATGCAATAAAACATTAAATGAAGACTTTTCTGTCTGGGCCAGCAAAACAGAAAGGTATGCCAAGAGATTTGCCAAGTGCATTACTTACTGAAAAGACAACTGCTCATACCACTAACAGTTTCCTTCAGTTCATAATACATAACTCTACAGTAGCTAATAAGCATTAAAAATGCTAGGGCTAAATATTTGTTGACAGTATAATGACCGATGTTTTCAACTAGCAGCTGAAAAAGCCTCTAAACAACTTCTTTATTTAACAGCTATCAGTTTTCACTGTCTATGGTATGTGGCTTTTACTGACTTTAAAATTAAAGTCAATGGATCAATCACTTCTGTGCAAATATCTTCTGAACACCAATTTGAATAAGATACACTGTTACCGTGTTTTTGACAACCTACTGCTAACAATGACATTATTACTTTTGTTTTCTGCTAATATTCTAACTGATTGTTCACTGTCGACAGCACCTTCTGGGTTTTTCTCCCATTTAGTATTTTAAGTCATATCCAGAGTTGTTCTTTTACAGCCTCTACATAGTGCTTTGTCAAAGCAGCAAGGGCATCTCATCTGCTCAATTACTTATTAGTGTTGCTAAAGAATACCATTTCCTCTCGTGGCTGATAAAATATTAATCAAAAACAGGAACAGAGTGATTTCCCAGTGTGGATGTCTTCTAATGGCAATACATGGAGTCTAAGAGAGATCTGGAGGTCATGTAATGGCTCTTGAAGGCAGGGAGGGGCTCAAAGGTAGTAATGACTTTGTATACTGAGTAATAAGATTGTATTCAAAGAGCACTGGATAGGTGAGTTATTGCTGTTAGGTACCAAAAAAATCACAATTGTGATTACAAGGATACATGTAAGATTTAGTGGGGATAACAGCAGGTAACTAAGAAAAAAAGTCTTTTGTAAACATTTTTGATCCTTGCTATTGCTCAGTCCAGCGTAGAGCCTTATAGAGGTAATCTTTCCAAAATATTACTGTGTTTCAAACCCATGTATCACTTAATCACAGTAATAAAATACTTTCCTGTTCTTTCTGCCAGTTATTAAATATCCATCCCATGCCGTCTTTAGGTATTTTTGTTCCTATTTTTTCCACAGGATTTGAAAGAAGAGGGAGGAATTAGAATGAAGAACAGAGTGACAATTGAAAGATACATGTGAATGCTGTGACAGCTTGAAAATGAATCTAAAAATCCTTAAATATAATATTATATCACCATTCTGAAGTTTTGATGCAAATACTCTTGACTGACTTGGAGAAAAAAGTTATCCTAAATAACTTCTAACCAAATAAATACTGAAAAATCATTGTCTTTGATGGTGGTGGGAGCGTCTCAACCTGGATCAACCAGTAAACCAATTTTAACACAGTAAAGCCATCAATAATAGGAACAACCTTGACATCAAACATAGTTTTCAGCCATGTCTGATGGCAGGAAAACCTACTCACTACTCAAAGTGTCCAGTTCCACCACTCCATGGGCACTAGTGTAGGTCTGGGGACAAATATATATCCTAGCTTCCCTAGAACTGCCAGACCACCTCCCACATCACAGTTTTGAAGAAAGGAGGACAATCATCTATACAAAAATAAGGGTATTTTCACTTCTAATAAATATACATCATAAGAGTAACATCCTTTTTTCTCACAATACAGTGAATTTTAGAAGTGCTTTAACACTGGATAAGGTGAAATATGATTTGCATCGAAGCTTAAGAACAAATGTCATCCCCTGGCACTTGTGTTTTGTAATTCTTTGAATGAAAGGAGCTGTAAAAGAGTCCTGTCAGCAGTCAAGAAAAGAATAAACAAAACAAAACCGGTTTTCATCACAGCATATATACTAGTTCACCTGACAAAACTTTGTGCCTTGAAAAAAAAAGGATATCACTATCTAAATGGTGAATATAGTGAGAAAACATTTGGAACAGGCAGGTAGGAAAGATGGCTAAAAAAATCAATTAAAATGTCATCTTTAATAATAATATTAAGCATACAGCACTTTACAGCTACGAATCCAAAAACATTCCATAAAATATAAAAGTGCAATTGACTTGTTTTCCAGTCATATATAGGTAAAACCGAAAAACTAAGATACAAATTCATTTGTACAAAGTCACTCAAACGGGTCAAAGTCTGGGTCAGGAACAGAATGAAGGTCACTTTACATTACTTCAATCCACAATCCATTTTTCTTCTATTTTGCATGGCACACAAGGTAATTTGTGATTCAGAGAGAAGGCTAAGAGTACATATGCAGGAAAAGTATCTAGGCAGAAGGTACGGCAAAGTTACTTTAAAAAAAAACGAAAAAGTTCCCTTTCACTTATATTTATTCTATTCTATGTAGGAAACTAGTTTTATATGGGAATAGTTTACTGTTCATTTAAATTAATTTTGTTCCAAAAAAATTTAAGGAATAATTTTCTTTATTAAAAATTCAGTGTTGTCTCTGCGTGATTTTTGCACTAATACTTTGGGACCAAGTTGTTACGAGCATGACATCTCTGCTAAGGTTTCTGAGAATCCACACTTAGCATCAGCAAGACCTGAGTCTGCTCCGCATCCTGAAGCAATAGTCCTTAATGAGAAGAGGAGTGTGGGTGGTGAGCAGCTTTTGATAAGTAGTAATAGGATGAGCAAAAAGTAATATACCAAGAGTTGATATATTACTTGACATGTCAATTGTTGGAGAGTTGCTGTATTGAATTTGTACCTACAGCAAACACAATACACAAGATTCTAATATACTGCAGTGTTTGCTACATATTTTCCAAGTGATTGTATTGACTTTGTAAACAAAGATTATATGAAAAAATAAAGACTCCTGTACCATATAATATTTACCAAGCGAACAAATCTATCATAGCTGGAAATAAAAACACAATTTCACCAGTGTCAGGAAAGGAGGAAATAAATTGACCATTTGAAATGAGATCAGATACTTCAGTTTGGATCTCAGGCACCTAAGAGAGGCTCCTAGTGCAATAGTCAATTACTGTTTTAGTTTTAAATATTGCAGGGAGGAGGAGAAGAAGAGGAAGAATGGAGCATCAAGTGCTTGGAGTTCAGATATTTCAAAATTCAAAATGAAGTAAAATGATTAATTTAAACTACCCAGGTCTAATTTTCCTCTAGTTCAAAGGTGTAATACCAAAAGACCTTCAGCTAAGTCCAAAATCACTTTATTTTGATTTTTCCAAATGCTGTATCATTTAGCTATAGAGAAACATTGAGATGTTGAGGTCATCTAGACAAGATTTTATACCACTTGAGTATTTCTCCACACACTGGCGCAATAATGAGGTGAAAAGAAGGGGTAGAACCACCTGTTACTAAAATTAGTGAAGTACTGTGCCAGTTCAGGTGGAGATGACCTAGCTAGGAGGTCATCAAAAGCCTTCACTTAACCCTGCCACAGGACCACAGCCCTCAGGACCCACTCCTGCTGTATTTCTCTTTCACTTCTCTCCCGCTGGTTCTCCTGCTCTCCTTACCACTTCAGCTGAAAGCACCATTACCAGGCAGTTAAAGAAAACCCATAACAAAACTTGCGGTCACGTCTGCATTACTGTCACTGCTGTGTGCGTCCCAGAGACCAAAGCAGCTCTGGCAACTCAGCTCCACGCAGCTCCCCGCAGCCCACCCATACCCACCCGACTGGCTTACCCCAGTCGCTCTGGAGCACCTGCTCTGAGCACCTGGCTTTTCTGGCTGCACTGCGGGCAGTACCTGGACTTAGATACATCCTGAAGTGACGGCTGGTCTATTTTTGAAGATGAAAATATAAGCCAAGGCTTTATGTTAATACTGGGGCCTTAACAACACACAAACTCTTTTTAAAATAATCAGAATTACTTCTGTAATAACGTTAACAAAACAAAGTTACATTCCTGAAACAGAGAACACACTTCAAACAAATAACCTTTTTCTTTATTTTATGGACTTAGATCAGTGTTCAGATTTTGTAAAATATTTTAAGATAACCAGTTTTTGTCATGAGATTGCTTCAAATACCTACTAGAGCAGAAGATTGCTGCTGAGAACAGATACGTGAAAATAAATGTCTGTACTGGACTAACTATAAGATTCTAACCTGACAGCAGAAAAGGTATTTTCTATTTGCTCCAAGTACTTCCTCTATAAATGAAACTATTAGGAAAAAAAACGAAGTTCTTTCTTTTACATAAAAATTACTTTACATGAGATTTTCCTCCTCCAACACCATCACTGACACAAATTTTACCTGTTATATTATCAGACTCTCTTTCTTTCTGCAGCTCAGCTTAATCTTGGGAATACCTATAGAATTCAGAAGTTTCGAAGCTGTATGTTTAACTTTGAAGCTAATATTGTAAGCCTGCTCTTTAGTGTGCCAAAGTATTTGTAAGTAACATATTTTGTGGTAAAGTGACACCATCCTAAACAATAAAATGTATATAAAGCAGGAACATGTGAGCAGTAAGTAAACTGTCATAAGCAGAGCACTGTATTTAATATTCAGATCAAGGCGTCTCTGTCTCATCCCAGCAAACCCTTTTGACAAAAGCCATCCAATGTCTGCCAGCAGTATTGAGTCCAGCTGAGGACAAATTTCAAGATGAACCTGAAATCAATTTGCCATCAAATTTTCATGCTTCTCCCAGACTATCTGTGGCATTTTAATTACAAGCACCCTAGGCAGGGGGTACTACAGATATTGACACTTAGCTCCTACAATAAACTTTATTGGCAACCTCTGTCTGAATGTAGTACTCAACTAGAATAACAAGAAATACATGAGGATATCTAAGCAATAAGGTGGCATAATCACTTTGGAGTGGTTTTGTTCCAAATGGTGGACCTCTCTACTAAAATAACTTCTGTGGATTAAAATAAACATCTGCTTGATGGAAAATTCACTTCTGCGATGAACTTGTACAAAATCCCAAGTCCTTTGAAAAAATAAGCAACATTTCGTTTCTTCCCTGCCCGATTTAATTTGGTGGTGTTCTTGTCTAACATTTACCAACTTCTGAAGTCCTGTTAGCAATCTGATTCAAGTTAGATCAGTGACAGGCGACAGAATCAGGGAATGTCTTCACATCTGCTTCAATTTCTGCTCCTCAAGAATTCTCTGCACAATTTATAAGGGCTACAGATCTTGGCAATTAAGGAGCTAAACTGGAGATCAACCAGTTATTTGCAAGTTGTGCAAGAATCGAAGAGGAGCATGTTTAGTAAAGATATTCAGAAGCCGTATGCATACACGCAGTGTCTTATTGGGCACAGTGAGGGCAAGGTTGCTCACAAGCCGATTTTCCTCACTATGAAGCGTTTAGGAGAATGAAAGATTTATAAAAGAGATGTTTAGAGAGGTTACCATGCCAAGAGGAGGGTGGTTTGCCCTACACAGTTAGAGAAGACGTAAGGCAAAGACGACAAGGTCACTCCAGACTGATTACAATTTTGAAACTTGTAACGGCAGCCTGTAGTTGCAGCAAGAGGGTAGGTACAAAAAATAGACAGCAGAAGACAGACAATAAAACATTATCCCACAACGTTACACCCTCATAGAAGAGAGGAAGTGTGTAGCAAATGTAAGACTGTGACAGCTGAAAAAAGCTCAGTGATTCAGAACTGCAAGATGCTTTATTCAGGTGTGGACTGACATCTCCTAAGCTACCAGGCAGGAGATGTCAGCAGCAAACAAGCTGATTAATAGGGGATATCAAGGGGTCAGGGCTATTGGCTTTGCTGGAACCCCAACACGAAATGCACAAAGCTGAAAAACAAAGGCTTGTAATATGAGGAAATCTTACAAATTAAAGAACTACATGACATGTTAGTCTCCCAGAGCCCATTTATTCAATCAAAGCAGTATCCTCTATTTGTGTCCATTGTTCATGTATGAAATTTACGGTCTAACAGGAAACAATTAATTTGAAATGCAGAGTGACATCTGTATCACTGCACAAAAGCTGGCAGTGTTCCACCAGACAACAAAAAAAAAAAGGAATGGGTTTCATTGCAGATGTTTTTTGCAACATTACAACTCACTTATGTTCTTTGTTCTTCAGTATAAAGCAAAATATTGAAAAATAAGCAAAAAAAAAGAAATTCTACATAAATATTGATCAAAACATTTACTTTTTCAAATTGCAGTGAAAAAGGCAGCCTATTAGTCATTTTTTAGACCTCTCAAAAGGTTTTAAAACATTCTGCCTAATGAGAAAAGTTCTGCTATTAAAGCTAAGTGTCTATCACTTCTCTAAACTCCAGCACAATCTCCAATGTGAGAGAAGTTTGCAGTGGGAGTAGGAAAGGCAGCAGTCAGAAATCTGGTACATCCCCCACACAGCAGGCAAATCCCTTGACCCTGTACCTCACTCAGCACAGTACTACTGCCTGCATCAGTGAAAAGTTTGTCAAACCTAAACAGAGATCTTTGAGAATCTCAGTTTAAAGGTGACACATGAAGCTCTTTTTTTTGCCCAAACCAGATTTGTTTGGGTTTTTATATCATTAAAGATCTAGTCTGCTATATTCCTGTCAGTATTGAAGTCAATAGGTTTTCCTTAAAATCTGAGAGCATGTGATTGCCTCAAATCTTGAAACATTTTCAACGAAGTACTACCTATATGTAATACCATCTGACATCCCATGACTTGCCTCAGTTATTATCCATTTACTGTATTCATTAAACAAAACAAATGAAAGAAAAAGACTGTGCTCACAGCTTTCAGCTCTACCTACCAAGCAGGGTTGGTCAGGTAAATAAAGAGCCACAGGCAAAGCCCCTACACAGGCAGCCGCAGCCTCGTGGCCACACGCTCGGTAGCATCAGCTGCCCAACCCCTGCGGTCCAGCACAAGTAACTGCCCTAACGATAAACATCTCCGCTCTTTCCGCAGAGAAGCTGCATAGCAGATACCAAGCAACATCCACGCACAGAGTCGCGTTAGGGCATACCATCCGTAGGATGCATGCTTATGTATAATTTGGGGGAGGAACTACCTATCTATCTCGGTACATGTTCTCACAAAGCCTATTTAGTTTTTATTGCTGAACATATGAAAGCATGTCATATGGAGGTCATTTTTTATTCCACTCTTGATAGTTGACATAAAGACTGAAATTTTACTTCATTCATATAATCTGATAATGAACATGCGAACCAAAGTCAAAATTGGCTGCCAATTGCCTACAGAAAACTTATACACAGAAAAATAATCAATACATTAATTATTTTATTTTAAAAACATGATGCCCATGCTGAATCCAATTTTTTAAAGTGAATTCTGAAAAAATCGGATACATGAAAGAACAGCTGTATGAAGTTAACCTGCCATAAACTGGCCTAGTGGCTTAAAACTGTACTGTGAATCTGACTGTCCATTGGCTATTTGTTGTGGGGTGTCCTGCAATTTCTTAAAAGAAGCATCAGCTTGTCCCACAAAGAGGAAACAAAGATTCTTAGGATGATTTCAAATGCTCTTAGAATATACACCCCTTCAATTGCTGAACTAATAGATTTTGAATGGGAACATGGTTTGGACAACATATTCTTTCAGCTAGTTTTATTTTAGTATAAATATGCCAGCAATATGGAATCTAGTGTCACACCAGGAATTTCCTGAAATGGGGCACTGCTGCTATTAAAGTCATCTGATTCAAGCTTTTAGACAGAGTTCCCCACATGTATTCCCATTTGGAAGCGACTGCAGTTACCACTGGCCAAGAACAATATGCTGTTTAAGCCACTCCCTTAGGCATAAAAAGCTCAAACACCTTTAAAAATTGGTGTATGATCGATAATTCACCCATACATCACTTTACACGCATATCTGTTACATAACAAAACCAAGTTAATGTCTGTGCTGCGCTTTGAAGCTGTAAGGTGTGAATGCTTTTATTACTAATAAACTGTGTTTTCCATAGATCAACACTGAAACTTTAATGAATCTCTGGATATTGAAATACATGTTACAAATCATTTAGTGATTCTGGTTTCAACTTCAGACTCCTACAGAAGGACAGAAGGATTTAAGTTCACACTCATTGTAGGGTGCCATGTAAAAAAAAAAAAAAAAACCTGTCTTGTTTGTGGCAGTTTATTTCTGGCACTTCAGGCATACATTAAGCTGACATATAATGGGAATATACGCACATGTATTACACTGAACACAGAGTGCATTGCTAATACATACTCCTGAGCACGGGGAAAATGTGGTGACCCAAGGAAAGCCGTTAGCTAGCTGTGGCACAGCTTCCCCTGCTGAGTAACCCAGGAGAAACTTTAGCATTTTAGCCCCAGAATAAACTAAATGAAACAGAGCTGGAATAAATAGCTCTCAGGATAAAGAAGGGAAATTGCAAAAGCACTGCAAATTTTATGCAATAATAATAAGGAAAAAATTCTGGGTTTATATGTCTGAAAAAAAATAGGAAACACCAAGAAGAAACATTCTGACATTTCTACTCTTTCTGGCTTTCCTTCCACAGAATTTTCGGTTAATAAACTGCTCTGTCATGAAGCACATCAGCTATCTATTTTATAGTGCTAATAATGGAACTGCTTCAAATACTATGTTCCCACAAGTTTTTGAGAATTTTACTCATCCAATATCTAGTACAATGTACTCATACGTTTTATACACTCAGTAAAGACTAAAATGAATTTTGCATGCAAGGCTATGCATTTTCATTGTCATCAAGAAAAGTTAATTACTGAATAAATTGCAAGTTCAGAAATATAATGCAGTAGGACAGAACCTATCCTTTTTGCCTGAAGAACCTATTAAACTTCATCTCGTTAGCAGACAAAAAAAATCCTAATTAGCATTTTGTTTTTGGACAGACCCTTGCCAAGCCTTCACTGACTGTTTCAAATATCAAAGGAGACTCAGTAGATGAGGGTTTACATGTGAACACAGCATAATTTTTGAGTATTCCATAAAACCTGACAATGTAATCACTGACTTAAGAAACCAGCAACTCCGAGCAGTTTTTCTGCTCATCTGTATTGCACTCAGCTCTGAATTCCTTTTCATCTATCATCCAATGAGCTGTTAAAAAGGTACATACAGTCAAAATCTTAGAACTACGTGGTTATCTGTGCACAAACTCCATCTCATTGTCATAAATTTCCCAGTATAACTGTCACCAAATATACAGAAGACAAGACTGGAAACAATCCAACAACTAATCAAGTTAACATTTCATTTGATGAATTTCAAGTGAGTTTGTCTTAGGTTTTGGGTTGGTTTTTTTGGCTTTTTTTTTTTCTTCAGGGAAAGAAGCAAACACAATGTGGGTAGATACATATTAGGAAAAAATGTATTTCATGATTGCACTTCGCATTTCCAAAGAACCATTACTGTCTAGATTTTGGGAGTCAGCTTTGTCGAATGATTGGTACAACACAGGAGGAGCTGTGTTCCACAGTCCCACTTAGAGCTGGCGCTGTTCAGATTAATACGATCACACTCCCTTGCCATTAAACTACTTGTCTTGTTAACTCACCCCAATCAGTCCCAGCTTCTGCATGGTTTCTGCCCAGCTGGATCACGTACATATCTACAGATGTGTTGATCTTCCACAGACTTTTGGAGCTGAGGAAGTCTTGACAAAAGCATACCTCCTCCTAAGCAGTAAGTATTGCTGACTGAACTCCTTCCCTGCCTATATCATACAGCAGAAACAACGGTAAGACAATCTCACTCTATTCACCGTGGCACCCACATCATATTGGCAAGTCTAAGTACACACACACACACACACGACTGAAATAATGCAGCAGAAGAGAGATGTCCCAATGAGAGCAATCTGTAAAGATCACAGCATTTGAGGAAAAAAGAGGAACAGAATCAGCCTGGCCAAAACAACTGTCTGTAGTTTTCCACCCTTTGCTATTTGGCAATATTTTATTAACCCCATTTCTCTCCTGGTTTCACCTACTTAAGCCAGGCAGTTCCTTCCTCCTAGTCCTCGAGGGACACACAGCATCTGAAAGAACAGCGAAGGATCCTTTTTCCAGCTCCCCACCAAACAAGGAGTAGAAAGCATAGCAAGTAGAAATGATGTACAGCACAAGTGTTTCTCTGAGATGTCCACCAAACTACTGCAGTATCTCAAGAGACAACGTATTTCAACCAAAATTACAGAAGAAGCTGAGAAAGAACATTTAAAAACAGGAAAAAGATCTCGCTGATCTCACAGACTGATTCTGATTGCGGTTGTCTGGCAAATGGAGTAGGAGTAGGTCAGGTGAGTCCAGATTCTTATCTCAGAAAAGACAAACTGAGGAGTATGACTAAACGCCCCTCTCCTTTGCTGCAGGCAGTATCTCAAGTACCTGAAGGGAGCAGGAAAACAGGCTACTGGGGATTAAAAAAAAGTAAATAAATCACGATGACACCCAGCAGAAGCACCTTTGAGTTAAGTCCAATTGTGAATTTCTCTTGTGTGTAATGAGCATCCGTATGCTGGACAAGGCAGCAGTCTGACCTGTGCAAGATTTTATGACCAAGAAATGGTAATGGATTTGATATAGGAGAAGGTGAGTAAGCATGAGACTGGTTTTTTAATTCAAGGCAGGATTTGAAAAAAAAAAAAAATCTGACTTTCAAACCATTTTACACTTTTTGAAAGAAACCATTCAAAACCTTTTCAATTAAGTTGTTGGATATTTTGGCTTTAGGTCTCCTTCGGTGAAAAAGCCTTCTTTTTGTCTTTACTTTTATATTTTACATTTTTGAATGTGTTTGAAGGTAGAACAGGTAAAACTAATAAAAAGCACTGTGGGAGGGCAATTGCAGTGTTCTGAGACTCTACAGATCACCACAACTTTTTTAACCCTAAATCATTTTGGAATCTAAGCCAAGGGCATAAAGGGACAGCAGCGTGAAACGAGAGACGAGTTACACAGAACATTCCACAGCCAAGTAAGGAGTCTTTACAGGCCCAAAAGCAACAGAAAGGCCAGGGAATGAATGCAGCTGGAGAAAGCAACTGATATTCCTTAAAACATTTTGAGGGTGTAAACGGAGTGGAAGCTAATTTCAGCACAGGTAAGGTTGACGGTAGTTTAAGACCTCTTGAGAAGAGCTGGTTTCTGACCTTGGTAAGAAGGAGAAGTTTAGTAAACTAACACATCTTTTTAAATCAGGGTGTTCAGCAGCATAGTTAAAACTTCTAATCATCAGAAAGGCTGGGGTTGGCGGGGGGAAAGTTGATTTTAATGCATTCTTACCCCCAGGGTCCTTCTGTATGGGCAAATGAAAGCTGTAATGACCCACTGCATAAATTAATTCTCTGAAAGACGAAATACAAAAGAGGATTGATGCATAAAGACAAAACTGGACATAAAATAGCAGGGTAACTGCAAGACCATAACCACATCCTGATGTGAGATTACAGACTTGTAAAGCTCAACATCGTGTTTTGAATATATTGCTCAAGGAAAGACTTTTAAACCTGTATATTAAAACTAATGAGCTAAATAGGCCATGCATTAAAAAACTAAAATCTGGTGTCATTCTTGGAAGAGTGAAGACAAGCACAATCATTTTTTGCTCCCCTGAATGTTGAATTACAGTGATTAGATTCCCCTACAAGCTGCATTAATTTGTTATTTGCATGGAGACAGTGTAATAGGAAAACATTTTCCACATTAGTGCAACAGACAGCTTTTATGCCTGAGCTCTATAAAGAATAAATTTGCAATTTTCCAGAAAGAAATAAGGTAATGAATAACTGGAATTCCAGTGTGGGAATAGCACCTCTCTGTACAGTAGCCCTTTCAATTAAATCTACAAGATTTGAGACTACCCCATTTTCATTGCTGTATCCTAAGGGCATTGGTTTGCTTGAGCCATGCAGTCAAATGTTTTCAAGTCATGTAAGAAAAAGTTAAATTTTAATAATCAGTAAAGACAGTGAGGTCCCAGAAGAAGACTTAGTGAAAACAGGCTGACATACAGAAATACGTTAAAATAGGCATAAATGACTCATGATTCATATTCTCAAACATGTTCAGACCACAACTTGTGGATGTAATATTTTCCCGTTGCAATCCAGGAGTACTTTTGCTATTTTTATTTAGCAGGAGCATTAATAAGGACTCTTTTTTCCTGCTGCAAAAATCTCTCTACATTTCATACAGTTAAGGAAGCTAAAAGCCCAAACAAGGATAATGGCTCAAAGCCTAATAGAGTATTTTATCGACTTCAGCAAGGGCTGAATTTCACACACTTTTTCCCATCTTATAAGCAAATAAATAGGCAGGCGGCTCTTGTTTCCTGCTACCAGGAAAACTGCTGAAGTGTTTACACCAAGTTATTTAGTTATCTGCTGCTACAGCAGGTGATTAAATCCAGAGCTTATAATCATTTTCTTGCTCAGATTTTCTTAGATGGCAGACATCACTCTGCTTACTCCTATTTGCTTTGTAGAAACTTCTGATCTTTTCAATTAATTTTTAATAACTTTAACATAAAACAGTGTAGCATAATGGTTCAAATTTGAGAAAGAAAAAGCTTTCCTCAAATGCAGATTTCCTACACCTTTAGCCTTTTGCAGATGAAGACAACCATGCCACCCTGCTGCAGGACTTTCTCTCTTTTTCAATTAACACCAGTGGGCTACAGTTAGTATTTTTATTGGATTAGTTCAGATGCTTATTCTCAACACAGAGTTGTATACTATATGAAAAATGGTGATAGAAAAAATAAAAAAAAAAACTTGAGAAGGTTGTTGAACATCAAAATGAAATAGAAATAGCTTCTAGAAAACTAATATTTGTATCCCTATAGTCTTAATTATGCCTTGGATTTTAAGGAGATTTTAAATTGCCTCTTTCAACAGATGTTCTCTTTAAAGAATGGCTTATTGGGGAAATGATAGGTCTTTGTCAAAGCTTACCCAGTGGAATACAAAAATTAGTACCAACTAACTATAGCCCCTAGTATTCCAAACTCTTTATTCTCAAGAACAATATGCCAGCCCTGTTAGCAGCTGGCTTAGTACCTGTATGTAAGGTATCCTCAGCAGCTATAAACAGCTAGTTCAACTCCACTGGTTAAGATGATATGTGTCCCCTTTCAGAGCTGGCCATCATGAAATCAGTCATATATACAAAAGGTGGTTTCATGCAGGAAAAAAAAAACAACAAAAACAAACCCACAACAAAACTCATCCCACCCCAAAAGATACACTGAAATCTGCCCCCAGGCTGCCTCTTCCCTTCCTTCATCTTTCAAACAAGAGGACAATTTACAAAAAGTGATCAAAGATCAACACACTTCTGATAGCTATGGATATTTGCGTTATAAAAAAATAAAGCCTCAAAAGAAAAGGATTAAAACTCAGATCTTTTTAATGCAATACTATACTTTGGATGTTTAAAGCAATGATAGAAAAAGTCCCTTAAAGCAGATTTCAGACAAGCAGATGTGAATATTCTCAACAAAATCTTGATTCTTAGAGTTAGACTCAGGAGTGAGAAATTTACTATTCTGGCATAAATAAAATTTAATCAAAACAAAAGAGAATCATGGATAACAATTCTTACAATTCATTTCTCACACTAGAGAATAAACCCAGAATTATTCTACCAGATAAATTTGAACAGTCTTTTCTATTTTCACATAAAGTAACCCTCCTTGAATTAATTCCAGTTGCTCTTGCTATGGAGTGTAACCCTTTATGCATTTAGTCACCAGTTTCCTGTTAAGTAACTATGTACCAAGAAAACCATAATATCACAGGAGGATAAAAGACCTTTCTCCATAAGCAGCCTAAGAATTCTCTGCATCATAATCCTACATGTAAATGGCAGAATGGGAAACCAAACGGGCCTTGCATTAAAATGCACACTTCGGGGCAAAATTATTTTATTAATAATTGAGATATTACCTGAACTGCAGTTTCAAAAACATTTATATATCTGATACCCTCCTGCGTCACTCCCTTGTCCTTAGGAGAGCCAGAATTTCAGCCCATACTTACCCTGATCTGCTTCTGGGTTATTTTACTGAACTGCATCAGTGAGATTTGCCTGCTTCTCTTTAGCAACACCGGTCCCTTCCTACCTCTCTGGCACTCATCCTTAGAATATAATAGATTTGGTACTGCCTTTTTCATTTTCGAATTCATGGTTGCTTGGTGGTCTTAATTTTCTCGGAGTATTCAAAGATGACAGATTAATAGGTGGTTCTTTGCAACTATGTGGGCAGATCTTTAATGGAGCTCATTAGTTTATATTAGTGAGTAGCGTACAGAGATGTGGAAGCTTTTCCTAGAGGACAACATTTCTACTGCTAAATAAAAAACCACCAAAATTAACAAAAATTAAAATCTCCACTTCTATGATTAAATAAAGACCATTTAGGTCAATTCATGTGAAGAAGAAACAAAGTAAATTACTTATTCAGTATAAACATTAAAAAAGATTCCAAAACATATTTTGATGCCACAGTGGGGGTGTTTTGCTACAGAATTCAGCTCAAAACCAGAAAAAGGGAATCTTTTGAGTTTCACCAAGCATACCTTGTACATCTGTTTATTGTCTAGGACACTTAGTAGCATAACAGCCTGCTGCTCAACCCAGCAGAAAATTCTGTGGGATCTCCTATCATCATAAGCCTTGAGCTAGGAATGGATTATGAAAAAAATAATAATCACAACATTAAATGCAAGTCAAGCTTGGCACTCAACCAAAATACCCTGGACATTTATATTAACATGGCACACATAAAAGGATTTCATTTTACACAAAACATTTTTTATGTAACTTTATTGGACTTTTTTTTTCCAGCACCTGCTTTGGTTTCCAGGTAACCATGAAGTTTAATAAACCTGTACAATGGTAATTAAACACTGTAAATAATTTATCTGCTTAATCTTCCTAACTGGCCTTTTATTCCTTTGTAG
Organism: Buceros rhinoceros silvestris; assembly: GCF_000710305.1. Classification (NCBI taxonomy): domain Eukaryota; kingdom Metazoa; phylum Chordata; class Aves; order Bucerotiformes; family Bucerotidae; genus Buceros; species Buceros rhinoceros. Next base: position 99,381 of record NW_010426188.1, on the reverse strand, counting down.
AAAAGTGATCCTTGCTGACATTCTGAATAAGGTTGGCAAAATAAGTGCAGTGAGGAGTGGTAGCCTAAAGTGGATTTGCTCTCAATAATGTATGAAGCCACATGCTGGGTAGAGGAATCCTCACAAAAGCGGTACCACAGCAATCTGTTCCTTTCATCTGCAGCCAGCATTTAAAGTGAAGGTGCTGCTCCGAATCAAAAGCACAATCATTCATTTGTGAGCAGATGTCCTTCACACGGCAGGCAGCACTTTTTCAAAACAGAGCTGAACAAATGCACTGCTGTGAGACAAGTTCCCCTGCCCATTAAAGAAAGAACACAGTATATATTAATTTAGCAGGTTGTTGAATGTTTTAAAGTAGAATTTATGAAGCAGAAAAAGCATGTGGTGAAACAAAATGGCTTTCAAACTAAAATATGAAAGAGCTCCTCCAGTTATTCGTTTGCAAAATGCAGGAGTCCAAGGCTCTTGACAATAGTTTATGCAGGAAGTAAACTGAAATGTGAGGTGTGTGATTTTCCATGCTACACTCAGATTATTAACCAAAAGAGGCCATTAATTTGATAATATGTGTGTTACGGTAAGATTGCATATATACGTACTCTGTGTTCACATTTATTCATAGAATTTAAGATTAAATCAAAGTTGTTTAAAGCTGTTGGGACTGCACCATTTAGCAAAGTGAACCTGAGAGCCTCTAAGAAAGTGAGTTCTGACGCTTTTGGTTAAATAGATTTTTCTAGATCCCTCTGCAGACACAAACACTTTTTTGGAGAGTGTTTCTTTTTCTAATAAAACTTTTGGATGTGGTCCATGCACACTGTGGTAGACAGAAAGAGTCACACTGACTGCTGTGTGAGCCAGACTAGGATCTTTGTTATGAAAATGATGGTGGTTGCTCTTTCAATTTTTGGAGCACATTCCTATAAGACACATTAAAATATATATTATAAAATAACATATAAACTCTTTCCTCCTTACTCATCACAATTTGAAGCTCCAGACTGAACCACCACCCCCCCCAGTCACAGCCGTTGTATATGCTCTATGTGTATGGATAGCAACTCAAATGCAAGATCAGACAAAGGCACGCAAGTCAAACTCTGGCAACGACTAACAGGAAGAGGCAGCTACGTCCCTTCATGTGTATTGTTTTAAAAATACCTATTGGTTAGCTAGTTCCTCTGGTTTATTTCCATAGTCCACTTCTAAGGAGGAGAAGCAAGCTATGAGATCCGCACCATAATTTCAGCCACAGTCTGCGCAGTCCCCTCGTCCCCGCCGCAGACAGGCTGTGTAACGCCCTCCCACCCGTCACCCTCTCCACACACTCTGCTCAGTTCACCCAGGAGCTGGTCACACCTAGACACGCATCGAACCTTAGGAGCTATTTGCCTTTGCCAACAAAAGCTGCATCTTTTCTCTCCTTTCCTCTCCCCAGTAACATGGCTTAGGAGCACATCAATATTTACAATTACTTTATCCACATTAAATAAACACGCAAGAGTTCTGCTGCCCGCACAGAAAAAGGCCGAGTCCTTCTTGCAGAAACATACTATTACCAGCAGTGTAATTATGACAGGGCGTACTGCAATTTAAACTTGAATCTCTGTTTGCATATGCATGATTATTACACCAGGAATCATTTGTGGAGAGCGCACAGATAAAAATGCAGCTAATAATTCTTACTGTAATGATTAATCAATTTATGAATATATTATTTAAACTAATAGTTCAGGTAGGGTATCTTAAACAAGTTACAGAGAACATCAACCAATTCAAATACCAGCTACTAGATCAATAAGAAACTATAAGTAACTCTAGGGAATAGGTACACTTGCATAGGAAACTGTGAATTTTTAAAATCCCTCTATTGGGAGAACAACCTCATGAAAAATAACTGCTTTAGGCCATTAACTTTGGATTTCGGCAAACTGTATGGTAAACTAGAAATTGAAATACGAATTTTACACTGTCAACAAATTAGTTTTATATATTACATTTTTTTAAAAAAATATATATTCAAAGGAAAAACAATATCTGATACTTCTGTTTAGTTTTTCAATGTAATAGTATTTAAAATACAACCTGGTTCATAGAACACGTGAACACACTATCAAGACTATGCCCTAGACTCAACACAAATGAAATATATGTATTTATAAACATGAAATATTTTTCTCCTACAATTTACAAGAGACAAAAATAGAAAGAACTTTATTCCAAGTATTCTTAAAGTAAAATTAAAAAAAACCCAAACACAAAAACACAGCAAATCAAAGGGAAACCTTATTTTCTCATAATACATTTCAGAAATTGTTATCCTGGTACAAAGGAAATTTGTGTAATACAAAATAATAATCATTTATCTAAATGTCACCAAAAGTAAGTTCCTTATTGCATGCTGTAAGTATAAACACATGTATTGATAAGTCAAATCGGGCCAGCAAACGGCACACACAGTACGCAGTTCCTAGTGAAACCTGGCAATACAGCTTGTTGGCAACCACCACGAAAAGGTCTCTGCACTTGATTTAGTAATTTTTAATCTGAATGTATAACTTTAATCTCTCAAAGTAGGATTTTTAATTAAAGGTACCAAGTGCAAATTCACTAAGTAAGCCACTGCCCTCCGCTCGCTCTGATGCTAAAGGTGTGCTTTATCTCCGTTCCAAGTGATACTGCATTTTAAAAATTAATTAGTAGCTTGCAAGAACAGCCACACATTATTGAGTAAGTAACAGCATTTAAGTGAAACAGATGAAATATTGGTAAGCAATGCAGACCACAGTATAAGTATGTGAAGGGGGTCATAGGCTAATCCCTATTGATTTTCCAAGTACGCGTACAGCACCGCTGGGAAAGGCCAGTTCTGTTGGCAATCAGCTAGCACAAATACATTATAAATCTTACTGTCCACCTTCACTGATCAGTGTCACTTACTTCCTCCACTAAAGACCATGAGGAAACTACAACAAATCCACTGACAAACCACCGGGAAAGAATTTTGAAACCCGTTTCCCAAAGCATAACCTCAGAATGCTCATGATGTACGTTAAGATTAAAACAAGTTTCCTTGAAACAAGCTTCAAGGAGTAGTATGGCACTTGTAATAACTGCTCAGAGAAATAATCCAAAAGCAAACTGCTGGACCACACAGAGAAGGAACACAAATAATGACGAACGAGTCATTCACATTCATCTTACAAGCTAACGCGACAATTTGGAGCAAATACTTTGCATTGGCCAGATACACATCTGCCTGTTGACGGAGGGAACTGAAACACGGTGATTTCCCAAAGCTGAAGACAACACTGCCCGAGCAGAGAAGGAGCAGGCAGACTGCTGTCTAGAGCTACGCACAATAACCATCTTTAGTGCAAAATTCACACCACTGCAGAAGAAACACAAGGGTCTGCTGCAGCGGTGACAGCTGAGCCGACCGTTCCAGCTACCCCTAGTCAGCTGAGTACGGCTTACTCCTGAGTAAACTGCTACCAGCCCAGCCTCACGCTCATTTAGTAATAAGGCTCCAGGTCAGTACAGCTTTTCTGAGTAACTTCCATATTGCTTCAAGAGGACCAATTCAACTCCTCCCCTAGTTCTGGCCACCCTCTCTACCTCCTCCAGGAAATAACACTAGAAAAATCAAGTTTGTTCAGAACACTGCATGTCATTTTAGAAAGGCCAGTAAAAAGGTGGTTTCTAAAAAGGAAAGACTTTGTGAAAAGAAAATCATGCCACAGGAGCCCATTTGTTGTCTGTTCATTTGTCCTTCTGAGCAGGCATTGCTGCAGCTGGGACATTTTTTAAGGACCATGCAACAGCCCCTGTGAAGGAGGATACTCTGGATCTTCAACCACCAGTGCAACCCGGGAATGCTGTGCCACAGATGAGGAGCACAGTGTTTCACCTACTCAAACTCAAAGATTCAAAGCCATGAGTCTACTTCCACAAGACATAAAACACCGCAATCCATTCCCCCGATCCACCGTCTATGTTCTTCACCTCCTTTCTTTGCTGTCCTGTGATGACACTCCTCGTGTAGGAACAGTAACGGCACTGCCAAACCGCCAGGTCTTCATCTGATATAAAAACAAACGTACAAATGTACAAATTTGGTCTCTTCTCAGATAGCTGGTAGGAACAATTTACCGCAGTAATAACATGTGAGTTTTTCTATACATTTCAACCAGTTCATTATAAATACCTATGCAATAAAAATGGCACAGATTCAAGAATTTTAGAGTTTTAGGGGTTTTTCTTTTATTGTTTTGTTTTGAAGAAACGTTGCTGAATCCTGTAAAATGTTACATGCTGAATCAAAGAAAATTGATCCATGGGTCCAGACTGGTCCCAGCAGTAGCAAAGAGCTCCAGTGGCCATAAGGTAATTCCTATGCGGAGCACAGTCAAAGTTCAAGGCTTAACCAACCAACTTAGTGGGGGAAACAAGGGCAGTGCTGCCAAATGCAGAAATGAGGTACTGGAAAAGGAGAAAAACACAACTTATTTCATGCTACTGTTATCACCTCAGCGGGTATAGGAAACGAGACTGGCAGGCTGCTTTTGAAATAATTCCTGCTTACGTAAAAGCAATACAGGAGCTTTAAAGCAAATAGAAAATACATTTAAGCAGCTAATACAGTTAAACACAACGTGGGGAGATTCAGATCAGTGAGAAATTAGTAATTAAACTGCTTTGGTACTAACTAAGCCAAGTGCAAAACCCAAGTTGCGCTAAGTGCTCCATAGATGAGATATTCTGGAACAAATCCTTCTATTGTGGAAAGAGGTGGTGCTACAACTGACGACTCCAACCTAGTCGTACATATCATGGTTAACACAACTCTTAACATAACCGATTTAGCAGTTTTCTAGGTTGAAAGGGCAAACCACCACTAGCTTCCCCTACAACGCCCCAGAATATAACCTCTGTGGTATCAGCTTCTGCTGGAAACCCCGTTTACATTCACTTTCTGTACAGCATGGGTTTGTAAAAGCAGCATATAAAATAAGCTGAACATTTCCATTTAAAAATATCATTTAATGGAATTTTAAGCTGCCTAAGAAGATGGATACACTGTTTGTTTTCTACATTAATGATCTATAAAAAGAATGGAATAGACCATAAATACAGTATTTTTTTGCAACAGCCTTTACTATAAATGTTACTACTTGTGTTTATCATTTATATCCTCATACGCAACCTCAAAATTGATTACACTTTAAACCATACATAACTTGCTGTGTTTTTCATATTGAGTCATAATGCAAACATTTTTATAACTGTTAATATATTCTGCACTTTGTATTCTTATTGATTATGAATATTTCTTTAGAAGATTTTATTGCTTTTCAAATAAAAAATGTTACGTATTTTTAAAAAATGGAAAATAGTATTGCAACTTATATACTTCTCTTTCTCATGATAATTCTAATATAAAAATTGTTAGCACGAATATTTGCAGACTATCATTTTTCACATTTTAAACTCAAGAAATAAAATGGAAGCAGCTATTAATATAAGGTGCTGCATGGGTTCCAAATCTATTATTTTCTCCCTCAAATCTCTATTTAAGCTGTTGGGCTGAATCCATAATCATTTGGAACACTTAAAAAAATTAATATACCAAAGGAGTGCCCATATAAAACATCACAGGTTTATATCAGGTATATATTATCTTTCCTAATTACTACTGCAGTTTGCAGACTGAAATACAATTTATATTTAGAATATGATTTTGCTATTAATTATCAAATTGGAAAAAAAAATCTTGCATTATAAATTCTCTCTTGGAAATTAATGTTATTCTTTTTTTCCATAATCCTATCACACAAGCAATAAGTGCATTGCAGCATGAACACTTTAATTTTTCCAGTTAGTTTTGAGCAAGCCCAGAGGTGAGGTTTAATAAGGATCAATGGCACTTTATCTGGGACAGGGCCACTTCACAGCATGCAAATTACACAGTAACACTTAAAAAAAAGAAATAGATTTAATTAAAAAAAAAAAGTAGAACCACAGGCTCTGGAAATTCAATTAAAGGATTTATGCAAAGGTTTGCTAGGTTTTTATATGCAGTTACTGCTTATATAATGAGCTTTTCATATTAAAAATCAATAGGTAATCTAGAGTAGAAGATCATCCCCTTAAATACATTTTTGAAATCAATTTGAAAAATAGTCCATCAACTGCTGTGACTACTCTTGCTGCTTCGATTAGACTAAGAGCAATATTTAGATTGCAAGACGTGCTATGGAATATCTATGCTTGGATTTTGCTTTCAAGGGTTCTTATACTTTTAAGTGCCCAAGCTAATCATACAGTAATTTGAGACTGTGTACAATGGATAAATAATTAATTAATAGCAAGGGCATAGAAGTCCTGAAATGTGAAAAAACTAGGCTTCTACTAGCACAGTCTGACAATATTTTGAATATATGCAAAAATCTTCATCTATGAACATCTTTGCTATCTTTCTTTTCAAACTACTAGCCACTTAGCACACTGAGAATAATATTTCTGTTTATAACTTATTAAAGTCACCGGCTAAGGAAGCAATTAGCCTAACACTTGTCTGAAGTGCAACTTTCACACATCATGAATTTAAAGATGGATCAGGTCCCGTGTCCTTCAGGTTTAATCTAATTTGCCAAGATGCTGTGGTGATATAAGATCATATTAAAGTCCAAATATCCTAGTTAATATTCAGCACTTACCACAAATTCACGTCTCATGTAAGCAAGTACATCTTCAAAATGAATGGAGACGGACCCATTGCACCAGCACTTTATTTGCATCTGTCTAACCAAATGCACTGAGTTTGTAAATATTCTGAGGTGAACATTACAAAGCAGTCACTCAACTGTCCTTTTTGCTCAACTTAAAAACTAAAGCAGTGAGACCTATCAAACCCAAAGAGTCCAAGGGATTCACTCACAGCACAGGCTGCTGCTGGTATGGAAGGGTGATAGTCGCCACACACCAGAGGACAGACACAAGACTCCTTCTTTGCACAAGCAGACTCTTCACATCTGTTTCCATCCGTTCATAGGTCCTTCCATTTCACCCTTAATTCAGCACTAAGCAATAACTGGACTAAAACCTCCTTCTGCTACATGCTTGAGTGTAATGCCCAGGCACAGCGCTTTTGGACGCTCATCAAATGTAGATTCTAAATAACAGATTTTAAATAGTGAAATACAATGGTATTCACTTATTATATTATCTCACATGTTCATATGATAGGGAGGAAGAAATCCTATTGTTGGTTATACATTCCTGTATGTATTCACACATATGTTTCATTTTAATTCAATACTCAAGAAGAAACATAACTCCTTTACAAAGGGTTTGAGGAATGGTTCAGGTGTTCAGCTTCTATACATGAAAGAAAGCAAAATGACAGCCATGAGAGTCAGGGATTAGAGAGAATTTTCTCTATCTGTAACACGCTCTGCCACACAAAGCATTTCAGCTATGAAACATCCTCAGAGGCAAATACATTGTACGAAAGTTTCGAAAAATAAATAGTAGCTGAAAAGTTACTACTAGTTTTCAGATACAAACATGGTATTTAACAACAGAACTATACTGTTCAGGCAGTGACTAGACTAACAGCTTGCCTATTGAAAGTTTATATAGTTTAAACCTGCCTCACCAACAATACCCAAAATTTCTGCCTCAGTACTTACGCTTCACACCTATTCTGCATCCCTCATTGCAAAATACCACGGAGCTGCAGTACAGACAGCAAGAACAAACACCCTGGCTGTCGCTTCTCTATTAAGTCAGTTAAATGTCTTCATAAGCATTCTCTGAAGCGCATTTCTTCATTGGATTTCAACTGTTGCTTAAAAGAAAAATCTCAAAGGAATCAAAGAAAAATGTTTGCTTACTCTCATTTCAAAAGAAGCGTGGCTACAGACTAACGCCAGCTTCTTCGATAGGTTTGAAATAAAGACGTTAATGAACAGTAGCTTTATTTTAATCTTTCTTCCTACTAACTGAATTTCTCATGCACACCATATTTTTCTTCACTTTTGCATTTTAAACACAGTGTTAGTACATGAGGGGATCAAAGAGTTTCAGATGAATCTGAAGAGTTATAGCAAGGGTAACGAGGGTCCTTAGTTTCTAATGACAGAAGCATATGCTCTCAACTTTCTAAACTGCATCCAACTGAGCCATTTATCAAGGCCTGAAACTTTTTCATTATTTAAAGCACTACGACAGCTTTCCACTTGATGCCTTGGAAGTACACAATAATAGAGACTCTATAGTCATTAATTATAATATCAGCTGGTTGATGAAGTTACTGTACTTGCTGCTTGGTGATTTCATTTTTAATTGCAGCAGGTGGCGTGGAAATAAAGTGATGTACTGACACACACGGTCACCTCAATAGTATTTTCTTTTTTATGTATAGATAAATGCAACCTGGTTATTTGAGAATTCCTCCTGTTTTATATTGCACTGCACATAGTAGCTACAAGGAAAACTGAGCACACAGAACACACTGAAAATTAGATGCTTAGAAATAAACCAATAGAAGACATATTGTCGCAATTTTTTTTCCTTTCAAAATGTTTAAGATACTGAGCTTCTTCCCCATGTGAAGATTATGGTTTCCAAACACAGCTGTCATAAATACCAGTCATAGCTACATATAAAGGACGAGGATTTTTCTTCTAATTTTTGTTCTTATTAATGTATTTGTATAACTAGCCGCTATTAAAGCCTTTTTAAAATAAAGATGTAGTTAAGCAATATTAAACTTTGACTGTATTAAATTCTAAGACCATTCTAAAAGAGAGGGCATGATACTCTAAATGGAGTGTTCTATCGTTTTTCTATTTTAGAATTAGTCTTATATGCTCCACTGCTCTAGTAATTCACTAACCCATATATCCACAGAGCTTTTTTGCAATTTAAAACCCATAAGCATACTGAAAGCAAAAAATGGATGAAGACAGCACTTGTGTGTACTGAATACTCCTTTTGTTGCCTTCAGACTGCTGTTGTATATACTTTCAAATAGTCTGTACCGTTGTTCTGATACTGTCCGCTCTTAAAAGTGTACATTCCTCCTCTGTCATGTTTTAATTTCATTAATCTCTAATTTAACAGATTAGATAATTTACAGGAGATTTGCTGCCATAGGTTTTCCATGAGAATGACAGGTAATAAAACCTGGTGTTTCCTAATAGCCACAGACATTCATCTTCTACATAAATCAGCAAACTCCCATAAGAATCCCTTATATCCAACTCATAGATCAATTGTACTCAAGCCTCATTACAACGCACACACACACACTCTGTCCTCTGAAATAAGGCTGGGCTACCTTAGCTCAAAACCACATTAAATGTAATTAATACAACCGTGATGTAAATGGACACAGCATTAAAATGTCTGTCCCCAGGGAGAACAGGCTGTGAAGGCAGCTATGTGCACTGTCATACTGGCACACATGACTAGGGAAAGTTTAGCACACCTCCTTACTCAGGATTTATAGCAGTTACACCACGAGATTGAGAAGCTGCAGCAGCAGGAACCAGCTTTGCCTCAGCAGCCCACTCCCATGGCTCAAGGGCAGCAGCAGAGTAGCGGCTGGATACCTCCTCTTCCCTGAGGAAAGGTGTTGTAGCCTTGCAAACCCTCTCTAACATGATGTTAACTTGTACCTTTAAAAAAAAAAAAAAAAAGAGCTACACAAACATCACTACGACTCCAAAAATTATACATAAAGGACACTTGCTGTAAGTAGTGAATGTAGGAAGAAGTCTGAGCCATGTGAAATGTCTGGCTGTGAACGAGGGGAAATGTAGTCAACTTCCAACCACCCCGTACTTGATTTGTGCACAACAGCGTCATTTGGAAGAGATCGCTATAGACAGAAGAAATCAACTGATGAAAACAGAGTGTATGGAAGTGCTACAAGGTCTCCAAACCAGGCAGACAAAAACAGTGCTACTGTTCTACAATGTGTCTTTTGTGCTCCCTCGATGACAGCACCGTTCATTTTAAGAAAGAGTTTGTTTAAAAATTCGGCAGGCCAGCACTGCCACCTTTCAGGAACACATCATTTCCCTCAGTCAGAAAGCACCTTCAGAGTCCGAGCATAACCCAGCTACAAACAGAACTTTATCAGCATGCTCTGGGTCTGCTGATAAAGACCTGAAAGAAAGCTACGCTGCCTGAACTCTCTGTGATTTGCTGACCCTTCTCCTCTTAACAGGTCTCCTTAGATCCCCTGTTGCTACACACGGTAGGTAACGAGGAGTTAGAACTCATAACAAGACAGCTCAGGTGGCTTTGGAGAAGAGAATATAGGCAGTAATATCTCTTTTTCAAATAGTTCTCAGCCAAACACTGAATTTGTTAAATAAAGTATTTCATCTGTGGCACTGGTTTCCAGAATGGGCTTGTATGACTGATGGAAAACAAAGCACAGAACTGGGCCTCATAATCAGAGGCTTCACAGCCACAAAGAAGTCTGGGAATCACTACTAGGAGGTATTTCTTATCTGACATACATGATCATTACATTATTCTTGAAAAGTTCTAATTTTGCTGAACACACCTTCTTAGGAAAATACTTTGTGTTCTCCTTTTAATTCTCCTTTTACATTATTACTGTAGCGGCCTTTCGGGCTGTATGTGGCAGGAAGGCTGGTCTGGGTCGGTTAATAACATAACTGAAGCATCCAGATGGGCAAACAAACCCTTGAGCCAAACTCTGCTCTCATGCATGTTAAGATTCGCAACCCTGAAAAGGGAACAAAGTTTGGCACCTTTTGTTCACAAACACAGCACGGAAGTAGGTTATCTAATTCCAGGGGATTAAGCTCTCTGTGCAAGTAGATTCAAATCCACAGAACGCAGAGCAACCACATTTCTCATACCGTAGGACCACCCCATGTTATCTCCTAATACAACACAAAGGCAAAAAATAATTACAGTAAAAAGCTTGGAATATGGCTACATTCATTCTTTCATCATTTTGCCTCGCTGTTCCTTTATCTCTCCTTGTAGTTTTGGCTTATTTCTGGTTTTCTAGAATCTTAGCCCCTTAGGTGCCTGAGGTGCAAATGTGCAATTCAACCCAAACAGCTTCAGCCACATGCATAATAAACAGGAAAATTTCAACAGTCTTCACATTAACTACTCAATCTAATAAGTAGGATTACACATTATATCAATTTTACCAGCTAATTTGCTACTTTTCTGTCATCTTCTATAAAAGAACTTGCATGTTTCTACAAGGGTACCAGAAGTAATACTGTATTACATTTCCAAAGGCTGCACAACCTCATTTATTGTTGTACGCTGCACAGATGTAAGAATTATTAACAATGAGCTGAGATCCACAATGTCATACGATCCAAATGCAAATCCTCAAGGACATTTATTTCCTCCATTTCAGTGGATAATTGAGCCTCTAAACCACCCACAAAGATCACGCTTGTAAAAATAGTTAACCATTTGTGCCATAAAAATATTTATACTGCAAAATATTTTTTGCATCTATGAATATGAAAACTAATAAGACAGTCTACAAAATGGAACTGTTGTATACTGAATCACCAAATCCAGAATGTAATTGCCCACAATAAAATGAAGTAGATGAAAACTACAACCCATAAATTAGTAACATTAGCATCAGTCTCAAAAAATGAATACGAAGGGTGGTCTTTTGATTCATCCAGCATTAAAGACGACCTCCTTTTCAGTGTCTCATTTTTGTACCAGACATAAGATTCCTAATATGTGTATCATAGTTGAAAGACAGTAAAAATAAATCTGCCCTAGAATAGCCTTGCTGCTCAGTCACTAGCCATGAGTAAAAGCAAGGGGAAACAAGTGTAGCGTTGGATTTCCTTCTGAAGACAGACAATCTCCTTTAAAGCTGAAGCAACTTTAGGCAGTTATAGAGAACATGCAATACAAATTTCTCATGAAGAAAACTCTGGAAACTGAGCTATCACACTAAACGGAGCTGTTGAGGTTTTTTAATACATAAAAAGGTCTTGCAGCCAACTTCTGCAGACTGCAAGTCAGAATCTTTTGATCCTCAGTAAGAACCAAACAGATTGCCCAATATTTGCACGTGCCACCCTGGTAGAAATAGAGAATGGGAAGGGCACGTTTTATAAAATGACCACCACACCTATCATCTACCACCCCACAGTAACGAACAATTGATGCCTGCTCTAAACCCATGTCAACAATTGCTAAAACTAAGATTATATTATACCATAATCACAGAAAAGCGAGGAGCCAGCCAAACATGAGAGTGCACCTCAATCAATATTGGCAAGAAATTAACCAAAAGAAGGCAATTAACTCATCAATATTGTACAATGTTCCTACTGGCTGCCATCTTTCAGCTTACATACATACACCTTCTGAGAAAAGATGGCATGCACCTCATCAACAAGGAAAATTCCCTTTCCATTTAAAGTAACACGAAGTGAATCTCTCAGAAGCATGTGCAAACGATGCACTGTTTGGAGGGGGAAGGTCAAGGTAGTCCTATTCCTCATGTGCATTTTTAAACCTCAAAATATTGGGGAAAGGCACAGATTTCCCTGGAGAGTGTACAAGGACTTTGTCTTAATTATTCAGCACAGCTTTCCTAATCTAGCAATTTACCTCCATACATTTATGATCTTTATTGTGGTTATTAATATAGGTATTAAAACAATCGAAAGACACAAGTCATCAGGGATTGGAGAGAAAAGCGCAGGCATTTAGGAACAGAATGAGAGCAGAAAGTCTCTAAATTAACATTTCGAACAATGCAAGAAGTGTATGCTTCATTGTAGAATTAATAAAACCTGAATGTGCTTTTGGGTTTTGGTTTTTTTGTTTGTTTCCTAAAATAGCGAGCATACACAAGACAACATCCCGATTAACAAATACAGACAGAGAACTCACATTACCGTACTCCTCTGGAAAACTAAGAGTTTCAGTTTAGCAATGTCTACTTCAAGCTTTTATCAGCGCTAATTTCAATGAAAAAAAATAGTCGTAAAATTCAGAACAGAGGGAAAACAGACCTTAATTAAGCAAAGTGTTATCTCTCTCTATTATAATGAAAGCAAAGTTACAGTTATATTTTTACCAAGATTTTCCCCCACTTAATGAAGACATTATCCATGAGTTTTCAAAGCCACTTTACAAAAGAGCATTCAAGAGACATTAAAGTCAGCTTAAACTAAAAAGTCTTTTTGAAGTCAATAAACAATAAAAAGAACAATGAAAAGACAGCCTTTGATCTCTTCCTACTCCAAAGTCTTTAATTTCTGTTTTAATCTACTAGATACATTAAGTCTTGTTTTCAAATATTTTTCATCTGCAAAGTACAGTAAGCTTGCCTTGATTTTTTTATTCATATATATTCTTACTGTATTAATGTACAGTCCTCATTACCAAGGATGGATGTCATCTGGAAGTTCACTCACCAAAATGAACACAAAAAAGTTTTATTTTTCATTCTGTTCTCTAAAATTTCTTTTAAAAGTAAAAAAAATGTAAAAAGAAAAAGAAAATTGCATCTTTGACTTTGAAATTTGTGAGAAGATCAAAGACTATAATGCACATAGATTTTTTCAAAGGATAAATTATTAACAACGTGGGCGAACACATACTGGTCAATAACATGGTCAAAGAATTGTAAGTTAAGAGCATCTCTCTACGGCCAGTTACAGTTAATCTGACTGTATTGTTTGCAAGAAATTCTAAGTTACTCACTAGATTTTAAATTGAGCTTCGAAACACCCTTTTCAGCAAATCTGCGAATTGTAAGTGGCTCTTGACCAGGTTCAACAGCTTGGCATTTTAACACTTCTTAACTTCTCTTTATCCTTTCCTCAGCAGCACAGGCCATGGTGTAAACAGGAAAATACAAAACTGCAATCAGTGAAAGTGTGTGGAAAGTCTAAAGGCAGAGCCGGCCCCTAGTCACCACTGTGCCACCAATTTCGTCCAGGTACCTACTATAACTCCAGCAAGAAGGGGTACAAACTCTCCCCATACCTGTTTGCCCTTGTCACATGTTTAAGTCTGCTGAATTTCTTCTATATAAATAGGTGCATCCTTCTGGTATTTGCACACCTTCAGGAACACAGGGTTATCCACAGGGTAAGATAGAAAGGAGAACTGTTTCCTCCCTGCAGACCCAGATTCCTGCAGCAAGCTGCCAATTCACTCTTGACGTGGGTCGCAGGGTTCCAAGATGGGAGAAAACACAGCACGGGCAGTACAGTGAAAGCTGGGCTGAGCAGACACGGCAAGGGGTATTACAGCCAGTTCTCCACAACAGCTCTTGCCTCCTGCTTGCAAAGACACCTCTCCAGATGTGAGGGATAGATGAAAGCCGTATCTGCCAGGGAAGCAACCTTCCCCTTCCTCTGCCATGCACAGTTAACCTAGAAACCTGGTAATGAATGAAGTGCTATTATTGCCTTAGTTTCTCTTGCTTCACAGATCAGCTGGTAACTTAAACAGGTAGTGTTTGTGATTACAGGTGAACCCCAGCCTTTAGTGGCTTACAGTAAATGCCACTGCTTTTGAGGTATCTAAAAATCCATTCTGTCTTCAAAGTATTTTTTAAGAATTCTCCCAAATTAAAGCATTCTCCACCTCCATTTGTTGCTGAAGTTGACAATTTCTGCTTATGATTTTTGTAAGAGAACAGGTCTAGAAGTATTCATTTCACAGAGACCACTGAATAGCTGATGAATGTGAGATCTTCCTTAGTCATTCATCTCTAGAGCAGGATAGGAATGGGAACACCAAACCACTGGGCTCTGAATTATGATGATAAAAGTATTTTATCATTTTTCATCCAGCATATTTCATTTAGATTCAAATAAAACTAAATTCCACAGGACAGATCTCCTCTGTAGAAGGACAATAACCACGTAGAAATTTAAGCAATATCTTTTTCTTACATCAAATTAAGCAAAAAGACTAAAATTTTCACTTTGCTTGTGGCAGGTATACTTAATAAAAAGAATCAGACTGAGAGCACTTTACTACGTTCAGACTAGCCTTTTATTGATTTGGATGTGCTGTGAACCACATTATCTAATCTACAATAAACCATTTACCAAGTGCAATGATCTATGGGGCTAAAAGGCTTAGATTTTTAGTTCCATTGTAGACTTTTTGATGAAATGGTAGATCAGCAGAGAATAATACTGTAATAAGATTGTGAGGGACACAAGTGTCAATATTAGGAAATTAGAAAGTTTGGTTTACTGTTTTAAATCCTCTTGCTGTTCATTTAAAAGCCCAATATCTCTTTTTCTAGACTAATTGCATCTGTATGTTTAGCAGAGGCCCCAGACGACATCCCACAAGTTGTCAAGTTAACAGGGGTTCAAGGGCTCATCCAACTGAAAAGATTTTTATTTTGCAAAACCAAAATCATCCATCTGAGCACGTGACAACTATTTGGCAATGCATGTGCTATAATAAAATGAGGACAGAAGTTATCACAACACTGTCTTCTAGCTATTGCTGTTTGACGTGATTCAAACTGCTGCATAGGTTTAGCAGTTTGTCTTAAAATAGGTTAGATACATTTTGCATCCAAAACCTTTCTTTACCTATGTGCACAGAGCCTGGAATGTGAGGCTGATACCCCAATGAGGTTTGTGATGTACACACATATTTGGGGCTGCCACCAGGAAATGCCAAAGCAATCTCAAGATGATTCTTTCATCTACTGTTATGTTAGTCCAGAAAAGAACCACACATATAAGATCTGCTTCCTTATTTTTTTATATCATTTTTTGATGTATACCATAAGTTTCTTCTCAAATTATAAAGCAATTCATGCAAAGATAATTGCTTCCTGAAAATGGTTGCTCTTGGTTAACTGATTCAGAGGTGTGTGAAAAATAGAACGGGGCAAAACAGATTTGCAACACCACAGGCATCATCAAAGTAACACCTCATGTTAGCAAAGACAAACAGCAAAAATTCAGGGGCCTTCAGTAGACAGAAATAAAATCCACTATTCAGTGCTAAGTGAAAACCAAAGCATATTTATAAGATTATTTTATCTATCGTTCTACGGCAAATTTTACCGCATCATTTCTGAGTAAGACTGACAGGTTACATGCAGAAGTAAACGTACCAAAGACATTAATGTCACTTTAAAGCATCTCAAGTTTTGATGTTCTTACACTTTTGTTGTACTGCAACTACTAGGACACACTGCCTCATTTTTTTTTTTAAATTAAAAAAGGAAGTGTAACTAGTTCAGGCTACTCTGTAACTTCACAACAACTCACACTTAGTATCAGCCAGTTCGGATTAAGATGTTATTGCACCCTTCCAGTTCTAATCGCCAATTATGACTCTATTAGTCCTACTTGGCAGTTCATCTGCTCCTGCATCAGCTGAGGGGGACTTGGAGACGAACCTCTGATCTTCACGTTTCCGCTTCAGTGAGTGCTCAGCACAGCGGCTGTCATCTTGAGACATTGAGGAGGTAAGGCATTGCCTTTGCTAAGATAACTACACCTGACCTTACAACAATTTACTAAGGAAATACCTGCCTAATGGCAGTGTGAGTGCAGTTTCTTTTACGCTCACAACGGCACTGCAAATTAGAGACAACAGGATAAATCTATGACCAGCTCACTAGACACTTCATTAAATCACTGTTCCCTTGCCTTGTAGAGCACTAATAGAATCACAGCCCTCGTTAGCTACTGAATAAAAGATCAATCACATTCTTTGAGAGCTCTTGCTACCAGCTTCCAGAGGAAACAAGGAAAAAAAAGACATATTTAGGATCATCAGTAAGATTCTGAATGGCCTCACTGCAAGTTGGTTAAATTACCTTTTCCACAACTGACTCCGACTGTAATACTCTGAGGAACTTGTTAAGTCTGCTTTCAAAAGCTGCTATCTAATATATGACTACCAGGCCCTGGTCAAAAGTTCATAATGTGCATATGTAAAAAGGTACTAAATTGCCTAAGGGCTAAAACCAGAGGAGTTTAATTGCAGCAAAATGCTGAAAATGGTCTGTTGAGGGTCTTTCTATTGGGATACTGCTGGCACTAGCTGATTGAAGTACAGCACATAAAAGCCTTACAACAATATTTCCTTAAATGCAGCTGAAACTACTAGCACTTGCTAGTGCCTATATGGTGTGCCAAGAGGAGGGGATAAAAAGGAACCTTCCCTAAAACAAACAAAGATGGATATGATTCATAATTCAGAAGCGTGTGGATAAAAGGAAGAATTAAACAACAGTGAGTATCTGTCAGTATAAGTCATGTTCTAGGCTCCACATGTAGTTATGAGGGAAAGGTATGTACATATGTAAACGTTTTTAATCAGCACCCATTAAGATGCGCTGCAATGAAAACTGGAAAACAGCTTCCATCAATCTATTATATTTGATTGTCTCAAATAAAAATATTCTTTTATCTAAACAGAAAATATAAACACAAGCAGAATATCTTTCCTTCTTTGTGGGCGTTTATGAACATGTTGCCTGAAAATTTGGATTTTGAGCACAAACAGCCATCTGAAAAAATAACAAGCAAACATCTTCAAATTTACTCTTTTTGTAGAAAATTCTGTGATTTACTACTCAATATACTAGTTAAATTTTCCTGGCTAAAACATATACTTACAAACACTTACTATGGCTACGGCAAAACATTTTCCTGAACTTCTTTTTAATTTTATTTTTATCTTTTGAAAATCACATTTTCATGGAATATTATCCAACATGCTATACTTACTAATTTGAAATTTCAAGTTCAATTATGTTGCTTTTCTGCAGTTTTTCTTTAGGTCAAGCAGGGCTTGATGTGGAAGTTAAGGCATGTACTGTGCAGGAAATTATATTAGGCCAGTGTAACAGTACCTTCATAGAGTTTTAGTAGGAATTTTCCACACCCAATTATTTTTTCCCAGTCATGGGTCTGTTGGAGGCTACACTACAAATGAATGAATCCAAGTTAAAGCCCTCCTGAAAGGAGAACATGGCTCTGCCCTGAGACGGTACAAAAAAACTGTACAAATGCAGGAGATATGGGTAAAGTCATCAACACTCAGTACCAGATCTAACATTTCAAATGGCACCAGTTCAGGTATCTATGGATAATCTGTTGCCACTACTTTCTAGATTGACAAGGTAAAAACGTTACCTACAACATGCATTTTGTTCATCTACAGCATGTGTTGTCTTCGGGCATGTCATGGCTGAGAAAATTATTTACAGCTTTGCATAGGTGTTTTTATTTACATACTCACAAAAGGTTTTAAAATACCTCATCCGATATTCTGAAAGACAAGAAAAGGTCCACACATTTTTTTTAATTTGTACTCAAATGAATATAACACAGTAGATAAAGTAGCCTTTAGCCCACCATTACCTGGTAAAGTGGGAAGTGAGCACACTTGATAGCTCTGACTTTGTCATTTTCAGTTGGTATCAGTTAACATACAGCAAAACAACAGCCCTGGACAGAAACCATAGTCAGGGTAAGAGGACTGTAGTCAAAAGCATGAGAATCACTGACGAGTTTAAATCAGTCCAACAGATCTCCTCTTTCAGCTTTGGAAAGTCCACCTACCAATATCCTGCAGTAGCTTTACTGACTGTCTCCACGGGAAGATCGTATCACCTCTGTCTTCCAATACAACGGTTATCAAAACAGTCTCGTTTTACAACGTAAGAAATACCCAGGCCACTCGAAAGTCTCAAAGGTAAATTCATCTTAGCGGATAACAAAGAAAATTGGTAATTCATTTACCTCACCTCAATAGATCAACTGGGAGAGTTTGAAAAATCATGGTTGTAACACTGGCAGCATTTACCGTAACAAATAAACTTCGTAGAAAGGACAAACCAGCAGTGTCTGATGAGAAATGAAGAATATGGAACAAACTTTCATTTGTTTACTCTGGACATCCGGTGCTGACACTTATGGGGAAGTCATTCAAATTAGCTTAAAATATATGCTTGGGAGGAATTCACCAAAATCTCCCAGAACAGTGAGAGACAGCAGACTACAAATATTCCAGTGGACATAACGTTTGAAGCAAAAAGACTGATTTCATTCCAGCCGTCTCAGTCTCTTTCAGGTCTGGACAACCCTTTCTTTCTGGCTTCTCAGCACTACAATATAATTAATTAATGGATATATTTGCCAGCGCAAGGGAACAAGGAACAGAAGCGGGTGAGCTACAGATTTTCCTGATGATGATAGTGAACAGGAACATTTGGCCTAGCCATATTTCGTTAACAATTATAAACATTATTTTAGGGGAATAGATTAGCAATTAGATTGCATTTACAGGAATCTTTGTTGTGGACAGCAACCAGGTTTTCTGATGAGTCTTCTGTCCCTTCCTAACAGCAGGAAAGGCACCGAGCTGTGTGTTCAGCTTTGCAAGCCTTGAGTATACACACAGAGTATTTGATTTTCCAAAACAAGCAATGGTCTGGATTGTGTTTTGAAGACCATAATTGGCCTTAGCTGAAGGCCATTTAAAAAGCGACATTACTGACTATTGAATAAGCATTCATGTAATGCAATAATGATAAATTTCACCTCATCACCAAATATAAGGCCAGATATTGTTTCAACAAAAAGACGTTTCATATGAAAACATTTCCTTTAGAAATATAAAGCCAAAAATATTGTATCACAAGTGGAACTGCCAGCTATAAATCCTTTAAAGGTTGGAAATTCACATATAATTCTCATTAAAGGAATGGAAGAATTTTTTCTCACAAGTACAAAGTCACCACTTTGGGAGCAAAAGCTGAGAGAGAGGTTCACACATACTAGTTCAGTAAATGGAATCAGTGTAACTCTAAGATCATTCAGGCCAGGGTAATACCTTGTTTTCCAGTAGAACTAGCTAACTCATTTCCAACTTACTGACGATATCTTGACAAAAAA
Organism: Buceros rhinoceros silvestris; assembly: GCF_000710305.1. NCBI lineage: Eukaryota > Metazoa > Chordata > Aves > Bucerotiformes > Bucerotidae > Buceros > Buceros rhinoceros. Next base: position 79,426 of record NW_010426188.1, on the reverse strand, counting down.
AAAAAAAAAAAAAAACAACCCTTTTTTTTTTTGTCATTAAGTATACAGAAAATAATTTTAAGATTTAATATTTCTGCCATGAGATTACTAGCAGAATTGTAACATGTGTGCCCAGTCCACAGGACTGGGAGGACTTTTCAGATGCCCAATCACCCCAAGGCCCTGTCTACCCACTCAAGCATGCTGGTATTCGGGCCCTTTGCCTAGGGGAACTGCAGCGGAGAAATTCCTTTCCTACGCAGGCACAACACTGCTGTGCAGTGGAAAGCGGTCACTTCTGTACTGGGAGCAGCAGGACACCCAGTATCCCTTTGCAGATTGTGCCTCTGCTCCATAATTAACACCATTAGAACAATGGTGCTGTTTGGGATGGGATGAGCTATTCAACAGGAGTAGACAATCAGATTCTAAATGACACTGTTACAAAGTCATTATCATAAAAAATTGCCAAGATGGTTGTTTTATTTGAAGTGCTAAATTAGTTTTCTTGTACTGGTAGTATTCATCATAATGTAAGTTTGACATTTCAGGACAACATTTTAATAGTAATGCTGTTCAGTGGGAAGAAATAGCATTTCCAATTTTCTAGCAAAATGAAAAAACCCTAATTATATTCATTAATAGATTACAGTGACAGACAAGATAACCCTAAGAAAAAAAAAATACATTCAAGAGTGTTGAATTTAAGTGAAAACTTTAATCCTAGTATTCCAAAGCATTCTTATGCTTTAGCTTATAAACTTGAAACAATCTTCAACATTTTTTGCATAATGGCAGGTACAGCATTCAAACAGAAGTCAGTACCAATTTGCCAGTGCAGCACAAGGCTTTTCAAATCTGTTCCTTTTACATAAAGTTCAGTACTCTACACTTGAGTAAAGTCTCACCAGCCATTAGTATACGCTCAGGTATCTATTAGAAACAAAAGAATCTAGCAATGGGGTGATCACACATTACAAATAAGCTCATGCAAGTTTGAACTCTTATGCTTGCTTAGTATTCCTCCAAATTAATAGCAATATCCATCTTAAATGCATTAAAGTGGAAAGTGCCACCTCCAGAGGCAGCACATGTATGAGAACTTGATTTTTGGAAACGTCAGGTCTTAAGACAGTACTGCTACAAGAGATGGGAATCGACAGCACTAGCCAATCACTCCTGCATAGTTGGGTCAGGTATATCTTATTTCTCAAAACAATTCTCTCTATATCAAAAATGACTTTTTTTTAATATGAGATACATCATCCAACATTGATATCTTTATCTCATACCAATGTGATACTTTTGCAATTAATAAAATTCCTAAAATACCTTCTATAGATTTTTTTTTTTTTTTTGGCATGCATGGAAGACTGTGTTATATCCATAGTGATACTTAATAACTGCAAAATCATGTTGTCGCTAACATAACAGATGGAATTCGACTATGATGTTTATATTTACCGTCGTCCTCCTTGCTAAAAAGGGATTGATGTTACTAGTTGAACAACTTCCTAGAGACGGCAAAATAAAGAGATTGAAAAATCCAAACAACTCAAGTTCTGTCAGTCTGAAAGGAAACTTTAAAATCTGAGTGAATTCAGGAATTCTCTGATCACAAATCCTTGTACAGATTATGGAAAAACTATTAAGTACTGCACCATTTGCTGTGCATTTTTACACTGAAGTAAGCCCGATAAATTCAGTATTATGTTCACTTTCCCCCCGAAGAGAACTAGTACATTGTGCCACCTTATCACAAGCAAATCTTACAAAATCATAACAAAAATCATAACAAATCATAACAAAACATGGAACCATTTTGTTATTTCAAATGGCAAATGGATTCAAGCCAGTTGTTTTTTTTTTCCCAAATCTTCCTCCTTTATTCTTAAAATTAATCACTGAATCATATAAACATTTAAACAACATTTCGAGGCATTACTTCCAAGGTATTTAACATACAATCATACATTTGCGCTTTCTTTTTTGCGCAAGGTGAGAAAGCACGGATCTAAGGACAAAGACCGCAGGTTAAGAAAAGGAAGAGGAGAGGCAGAAGGGCACATCGGCTCACACTGATACTGGCAGTAAAACCCTCATAAATTAAGGACAACTTTCTGGTGTCATTAATTTTTCCGGAACATATACTCCCTCTTTCTTCCCTTTCTTTAGAAACACATACACTCTTACCTAGAAAGGAGGCACAGAAACAGTAAATAAATTATAACCACAGTAGGAAGAAGCTGGGGATGCAAACAGGATCTAACTCTAGCTTTTCAGTAACTCGGAGAGCGATATACAATGGAAGCTACTGAACTACAAAATACTAGCGAATATCCAGTGGAAAAACTAAACACACTCCCTAAGATGGTCTCGTCAACCACAGATCTTTTTCCCTCCACATGGGAGTTTAGCCAATGCTCCAAGCTGGCCAAGGAACATTCTGCAGTTTGAGTCCTGCCTTTAGGAAAAGAAGAAGATTGCCACACTCATATCCACAACACCAAACACCCCCCCAAAACCAACAAACCCAACCCAATGAGTTCCCTCACATATTTCTCAGGAGAAAAAAAGATACCAATATATACAGTAAACTTGGGAATAAAGAACTAGAAAAACTATTAGTATCACAGCGGGATTCCTCCCAAAAGCCTAGAAATATGAATTTTCTATACATGTACATCTTCAATAGCTTTCCCGGAAAGCAGTTTGTAGGAATGTTAATTCAATTATGCAGTTATCATGTCCAGGGAATGCCAACATGGTGATGAATGACATGTCACACACAAAAAACAAACAGATGAATCACTTTTTCAGGAAAACAGAACCTTATTGTGTTCATCTGTACAGGAATATTAGATATATTAAACAAGTATATTTTTCATTTATATATACACAGATAGATAGCTACATACATATATATGTAAAAATAGTGAGAATCCTGAAAAAACACTATGTAGCACTCTGTATTTGATATACTGTATTATTTTTGGACCTTGCAAATATACTTTTTTAATGACTTTGCTCTAAAAGAGGACTTTCTAGCTCAGATTACTTGGACACTCTTACTGTTTACTCTTCCATCTTTTCTGTAAAGTCAGAAGAGATTTCCCTGAGAACTTCAAATAAATAAGATATCCAGCTGCACAAACACTATACATTCTGTTAGATTACTTTGGCTTCCTAAGGAATATTTGACTTTCTCTGAATGTAAATGATTAAAGAGAATCCATCATCTGAAACGGATTGGTGAACTGTTTAAAGTGGTATGGCACCTCTTCAAAGATGACAGAGAGAGAAAAGACCATGTTATGATAAAGCATCTCAGATATCCAAGGGGTTCCAGGGAAATGTTAATGTAACTAAGCACTGCATTGCCCAATTAAGAAATAATATTTAAATGGTGGTTCCATCAAGTAGGATCTACACTGAATTCTTTTTTAAACAATTTGGTATTTCATCTATTCTAAATATGGCCAATAAAAGCTTGGGGTTTCCTGAACATCTGTCCATACATAAATAGCAACTTAAAAAAAAAAGTAATGAAAGATAAACCATGTTCTAGAATCCACAAAACGTATATTCTTCTGTGAGTTATGCTAACTAAACGACACAGGCTAACAAAGTTCAATTATGTAATTTCATCATTTTTACCATTTACCATTGTAAATCTGGGCATGGGATTTTAACTTCTAGAGGTCAAAGAAACAAAAACTAAACTTCGTCCAAAAACATTGATTTTGCTGAACTTTAGCTGTGTGGATCAGCAGCTCTGTTTTCTAAAGAGCCAACTAGAAGGCTTAGTATCAGCAGGTATGTACGTGCATATAAAAAATAAGGAAGAACGAATTACAAAGAAATAGAAGATGTGCTACTGCCTAATAGCCCTGTCAAGTGACGTGGACAAGAAACCCTCACTTCAAAGATTAGTGATACAGGAGGAGCTTGAATTTGAGTCATCCTCATTTAAGGAAAAAAGAGCATATTTACAATTTTAAAAAAATTATACCCCAAAATTATTCAGTTCTTGGGACTTTAAACTCAGTAAGAAACTTAAAAGAAGAAAATGACAAGAAAAAGACTGAACACACTAATGAAGCACAATTACTAATTCTAGCCATTCATCTATAATCCCCCCCCGC
>NW_010426188.1:70243-75234 GCF_000710305.1 Buceros rhinoceros silvestris | reverse complement strand
AGCCCCCCCCCCCCCCATCACTAAAGTCTTCTCACTGTTTCTAAAATTTGGCAGTTGGCAACAGTCTGAAGAGGAACCCAAACTTGTTTTCTTACATCTTAACCTACATGGCATTTGGTTTTTTGCATTTCACATCACTCATAGCACCATCATTTCAATAGTGAAAATACTTGGTTCATTTGAAATGCCTCATGTAATTTCTGTTTGGCTGTGATTAATTTACTTGCTAGCTGTATAGCACAGTAGATAAGTCTGTCAAAAAAGTTAAAAAGAGATTTTAGGGATTACTTTTTACAAAAAGTGATTGGAAACTCATTGCTAGCTAAAATCTCAAGTTCTACCCACGTGAATATTTGAGAATATCTTTCCAGAATGTTAGCAACGGATCATTGAATCATTATAAATGAACTACAGTGCATTGACTGGGCTTTTGATTATAGGTATCTCACTTATAAAAACGTTACCTCTATTACTGTCGTCTTATTAAAGAAAATGAATAATCCTGTGATTTGTGTGCTAGCTGGTAACTAAGAAGGTCTGGATCCTACTCTGTTATTTACAAACTAAGTGACCTTGCTCAGGCACACAGATGAGAAACTGTGGGGTCACAGGCAGGGCTGAGTCTGCTCATCTGCAGTAACTGTTAACTGGAGGGCTCTGGGATGCAGCAAGGGGCAGCTGGGGGGCTCTGGGGCGCAGTGAGGGGCACCTGGAGGGTTCTGGCACAAAGCAAAAGGCAATGGAGGACTTTGGGGCACATTTGCATTTGGTCTTCAGCAACACACAATAATTTCATCTAGCGATTTTCACTGCTAGCAAGGCTACAAAGTCATCAAAGATTAAACCCTTATTATGCAAAAAATACAGAATTATTTCTACAAAAATCCCTTTTGTTTACCAGAACTTTTCAAAATTATTAGTATAACAATTTACCATCATAATCTGAAGACTATTTAGGAGTGGCAAAGTAGCACAGGTAAGAATTATTGCCTTAGTTAGGAGATACTTTAAGACGACCTAGGCTGGCACAGACCATAAAACTGGTTTAGTCCATAGCTGCCATCTTCCTAAGAGCCACATGCTTGCATTAGCACCAAATAAGATCATTTAAAAAGCAGAGGCAACTTGTTTCAGTTTTTACAAAGATTTTCTAGACTTTTAAGATCACTTGCCTGTTTACACAGGAAATCACTAAAATTTTAACCTATATTATACCCAACAAAAGTTACTGCTGTGAGTCAAAGATAGAGAATATGAGGATGCACATTTACTTTTTGTTTTTTACAACTCAAATATGTATTATCTTCAGAAAAGTTCCTGGCTGTGTGTTTTCCCTTAGATTCTCTTTCACAATCTATTATTTTTAACAAAGCTGTATGATAAATGCTTTGCTGTTTTCTTAGCAACGCTTGTCAAAAAACATTAGATTTATGTAAACTACGCACGAAAATATTTTTGTGTGGTCACAAAACCAGAAGTGTCACAAACCTGTCCATAACCAGAGTTTTAACGTTACATCTCTGTGGCACAGTAGCACAGACCCACTTCTGAGAGAATATATTTCTAATCAGTCAGAAGAAGAAAGGGAGGCCAAGGGGTTGTGCATATAAATCCAGAATATTATCTAGTGCTGCTTTTAGCTATTCTCTTCCCTGTCAAAACAGAATAAAAACATGAAAATATTTTTTCACAGAGCACTGTGAAAATAGACTCCCATAAGAACCCTTCCTCCCCCCCAAACTTCAAATTTTCATCCTACTTCTACATCTCTTTATAATAATTGACACTGAAAAAAGAATACCTGTACAGCAATATGCAAAATAAATGCAAACACAAAAACTGAAAAAACACTCAGAACTTCAAGCATTTTGAACATACTGAATTTCACTACCTAAGCATCTAAAAAAAAAAAAAGGGGGGGTTTTACAGACTCTTCAAACTCACAGTTCTAAATTTTAGTCATCTTTGCCCATGGAAAATCGATACCTTGCTTGTTTTTTTGGTTATTGGAGTAGATAATCAATTTTTGCAGCAAATAAAACAAATGATGATGTTTCAGTATAAGAAAGGTCTCAACAACATCACCATGACAGAAAAAAAAAAGGTGAAGGGACAAAAAAAAAGCTAAATATCCTGTTCAGCTGTTTCTATCACACTGCAACCTCTTGCCTGTCACCCAAACACCTCAACACTTGGAAGACAACAGAAATTTCCTTCCTCAAGGTTTCTCAGATTCTCCCATTCTGAGCAGAGCCGTGCTGCATGAGACCTCAGAGATACCGCGGCTCTTCAGCTCCAGTTTAGCTCGGCGAGCGTTGGTGAATAAAAGACAGTAAGGGAAAAACAGGAATGTGAAAGACCCACAAATCCCATATCCCTCCCATGATTTAATAAGAAGGTCTGTTTCTAGTCTGTGCAACAATCTGAGTAAAGAAAGGAAAATAACTGAATGCAAGACTGACGTTCTGCAAGTTTCAGAAAGGGATATTCTGTTCTATGCTGTTGGCTACCTACAGGGCCAATCTTTTTCAGACCTCAGGCAGGAGATGAGAAGGTATCAGACAGGGTTGGATGTGAGGTTGCAGAGAAGATTAGCATTTGCAGGCAATTCAGACCTGTATGCAGTGCAGACATTCCACAAGGTGTATATACAGCTTGCTAATCCAAGAGGGCTTTTTCAGGGTGAAAAATAGGGAAATGTGCTTTTTCATTTGAAATTCTAATTTAATTACACGTAACATAAAACATTATGGACCAAATGTTTCCCTGCCTTGCAGCCCACATATTTGGCAGGGAATTCTGAAATTCTGTAAGAATCTGGGGGGAGAGGAAGACATTCTTACTTCCTCCACAGAACTATAGGACATAACTGAGCTGCTCCACAAACAACTATGGGGGTGTGTTGGACACAGCAAATTCCAGGGCCACTGCTCCACCCGAGCGCTGCTCAGCATGCTGAGACCCTGAGCTGTTCTGTTTGGCACGCGGATAGGTTCCCATAAAGACTTTCCATGCCTGTGGAGCCGGTTATGGGGGATGGATTTAATTTGCCCTCATATTTATTTTAGCAGGAATTTAAAATATGTATCAGTTAAATGTAAGTTTGATAATAAACTAGCTTATATTACATTTTATTACTAGATAGGACACAGAAATTATACATGCACAGAAGAATTTTTGCACCAACCTTCCAAAATGATTAACGACTACTTTGGAGGCATGTCTTTACAATCCTATTACAACCAATTAAAATATTCTTCCCTATATGCCTTCTTTCCTTTTACCCAATTCAGTTAATCTTAAGTAACAGTATTCCACATGGGAGCGCATGCTATCAGGGTTCAACAAAATAACTGTCCTTCCATGTTATCAGAGGTACAGCCCACAAACCCGCGTGTTAAAAACCAGCGCTCTTGCTTAGCATCGCTTCAACATTTACACTTTAGGCATTAATCCATGAAACAGGAGAAGTGCATATGTGATTTACACACTCTCTACAACAGCTGCTGATATAGAGTAGATAGTCTCCTTTTACTCTTCCTTCCTCCTTCGCTTCCTTCCCAAAACTCAGTTGGAGAACGGAAGCTGCCATTTCGATCAAATCTAAACTGAGATGCTCTTTTCAAAAAGAACTGCCTGTTGCTTTTCAAGAAACCCCAGGGCATTTTCAGGAATGTCTAAGGAGGAAACACCGTCCAAATCCTACACTGAAACACACACATACCCACCCTGCCCACGACTGCCCTTGGAGCTGAGCACGCACAGCTGAGGGCAGAACCTGGCCGAAGCTGTGAATTCAGCAATGGAAGCCAACATCAACTCAACATGGCCCACACAGATCTTTGGACAGCAAAAAATGTTTACTTAGGGAGGGAATACTATCCCCAGCTCTACGGATTATTCCAGCTTCTTTAGCAGAGAACAGGGGAGAAAGAGAAGAGATGATGAGACTGCAGGGCCTCTTTTGGGCTTCTATCAAAAGCAAACAGATGTGATCATTAGGTAGAAGCTAGTCATTCCTATAGATGCAGATTCATCTCCTGCCAGAATAGCATTTCTGTGTTGACGTTAGGTGTGAGCAGAAATCATCACATGAAATTTAAATTTAGACACTTCCAACATATGGCAAAAGTAAAACCAGTGAAGCAGTTGTAGGCACAGGGGTTTTCTCCTGCCCACACAAGCACTGCAATATGTGCCAACTGCCTAAAGCACTCCTGGGATAAGAATTCATTGTTTTATGTAAAACTAAAACTTGCAGGAGGCTTTGGGGCCCTTAAAAATATTCCTTCTAATTCTCAATAGCAAAAACTTTAAATACAAAATCCAGTTCTGAGAAGCTACTGTCTTTGGGGGAGGAGGAAGAAATCCAAGAGCCCTTCAAGTACCAGTCTTGATATCAAGGCTCTTACTGCAGCTAACTGGCTGTTTAAAGGTGACAGGTTGAGCTCTTCTAGTTGTAATTTATAACTCAGCAACAGAACCAATGCTTTATTCCCAGCCATTAAGAGGGAGTAACACATCTGCTAAACCTCTAGCACAATGGCTGGCTTTGCACTGCAACAGGAAATGTAACCCAATAGTCTCAGAACTTCTACAGACCCCAGCCATTTCTTAATGGAAAAGGATTTGAAAACTCAGATCACTGAAACATCTGTTAAGCTCTTGCTACTCTAACACATGATACTCTTTCTGCTCTGTTACCTGCCAACAAAAATATTTGGTTCTATGTAAGACTATCACAAGTGTGTGATAATGGCACAGTGCTTCTAATTTTACATGCCGTTACAAACTCACAAAATCACCCGGGGTGAATAGATAACAAACTCAGTGTAAGTTCGAAACTTATAATAAATGTATTTCATTCTAATCCTGTATGTAAATAGTAACAGATCAGATCTTTTATGAATGATTCACATTAATTTATAACAAAAGAAAAAACTTAGTCAACTGTTCTTGAGCCAGCTTTCAAGGGGACGGGGTGGGGAGAG
>NW_010426188.1:52648-70137 GCF_000710305.1 Buceros rhinoceros silvestris | reverse complement strand
GGGGAGTGGGGCAAGAGGGAGAAAAAGAGAGTGAAAGAGAGAGGTAAAAAAAAAAAAAAAAAGCGCCCAAGGAAGCAAAACCCTAAAGCCTTAGATCAAACCAGCTAAGCATACGCACGGCCTATGCAGTTACTTTCAGACCTTCTTTTCCAGTCTGTTATTTACAGTGGCCACTTGTTTCAATTTACATTTAATTATACTACACGTCTCCAATTTATTGAGTAACGATATAGTGGGAAGTAAAAGAAAGGCCCTTTGAACATTAGTAGAGCTACAGTTACTACAATAATAAAATGGTCGTTTATTTGCTGCTATTGTTTTCTATAATAAATACCTGTTCTCCATTTCTGTCCAGCACATCCCTGTATATTTTAGATCTTGAAAAGAGGTGGGTGGGAAAAAAGGAATAGTCTTTTAGCTTCCAGTGCTCTACTTAACAACAGTTCTTCCTGTATACCTACAACCATCAGATATTTAAATAGTGCTATGTTTCAACAGCTGACCAGACAGAAGAGTTCACCATAACCAGCACAAACATACCACAATTTTTCTGCTGTAGTCCCTCAAAAAACAGGTTTGGAAAATGTAAAGTTGCATTTCTTCTTGCAGTAAGGTATGATCATTTACAGAGGCAACTAAAATCATGGCTCTAAAATCCTCAGACTTGAATGACAGACAAAACCTACCTAAATATCTTTTAGAAAAAGTTCTTTTAAAAAAAACAGTTTCCAAGTCATCTGCAGATGACTTTCAGCAGAAACTTAAAATATCCTGACTTCATAAAGTATCCTAATTACTCAAGTCACCATAGTCACAGCAAACAACAGCAAACAGGTATATAAGAGTGTGATATTAGAATACTGATTCTCAGTGCTCCAGGGAATCAGCTAAAACTGAACAGCTACCAGCAGTGTCTCCTGAGCTAAATTCTGTCATGCTGAGTGTTCCAACTGCCAGAGGCTGCATGACCTCTCCCCAAAATAGCGATTCACAGAATGCAAGAGCATGCATTTCTGAAGAAAATACAACATCCTCATCAACCAAAGTGGAGCTACTCAACATTCAAGAACTGAACAACTACATTAAAAAAAATACATTTCAGATACACAATGTATATTTCTTCACTGTTGGAGACAAAACAAAATAATTACTTAACTGTTACAATTTCTAGAAAGCAAACTTAAAATAGATGATAATTCTTACGTTCTGTCCTGGCTGCAAGTTGCTACTGAGGAATTAGTCTTCACACTTCTGACTTAGTTGTCATAATTTTCTGTGGTACTTATGAAACAATCTATTTAAGTTTCCAAAAGAGTTGAAACTCTTGAGTGTTATTCTGAGCTATCCACCACTCTCAGAATATGTAATAAGTCTGTCTCTGTGAAATACAAATTAAAGATGTAGATGCTTCTACTACAATACTATAAAAAGGCTCCAGTTAGAATCAGGTATATGCAGCTGCAGTCTATGTGTGTGTATACATGTATGTATATATCTATATTACATATATGCACATGCACCTGTAAGTCCCCAGGAGCCTCTACAGTTCAAAACATAGCAAAGGGCTTCAAACTGGCTCCGGATGGATTAGGATCTCCACATACCACAATGCTGCAGCAGCTAAAGCTACTGCCTCAGAGATCATAACTAGTAGAGGCACATCTGCGTGGCCCCTTGCCTGACCTGATAACCCTTACCTCTCTCCACACAACCCTGACACGGATTGTCTCGATTCCAGTTGTGGACCCAGCTCAGCTGCAACTACTTTAAATGCTGCTGCATCATGCTGCATTGTGCAATGCAGACATCCTTGCAAAACACAGCCCACAACCTTGGGACTGCAGCTCCAAGATACATGCCCAGAATTCTGACCAAAACGCTCATCTAACAAAATACTGAGTGGAAGCCCACACAAGAAGATCCTCAACAAAGTCTATTCAAGGTCGGTGACAGCACGATCGCTAAAAAAGGAAGATATTATTACTAGCCCCAAGGTGCCAGACTGCTCACTTACCAATCTCACAGACTTCAGTAGGTTTTGCGTAATGTACAGGCTGCAAGAGCCAGCAGCAGAGGTTAGAGGTGTGAAGGCTCTCCTGACTGACACACTGTCAGTGTACCACACTAGAGGGTTCACATTTGTGCTCCATGCCTCTTGCTGAAGATCCAGTATTGTTCAAGATGCTGTTGTTTTTTGCATACATAAACAGAGCTTTAAATGCTGTAAGATGTGTTTTCCACTTATATTAATCCATTATGAATTAATATTAATTTCATTATCTCAATGATAATGCAATGTACAAGGAAACTTTTTTGTGCAGCTATACATACAAGTTCCACCACTGATTTGCTCAGCTACTGTTGGTTATGTAGTAGATTAAGCTACTTAAGGATGGATCCCTCTGCTTCAACATTTCCTTCTCCGATCTTTTTCAAGTAAAACCAATTAACTAGATCTGTTTCACCAGCTCAGGGAGGCAGTAAGTTACACTACACCATAACCAGTCTTGTCAGTTGTGAAGTCCTCTGTAAAAAGGGCCTGGTTTAGGCTTGATCAAATCACCATGGCTAGATGAGTTCTGCAGCAGTATGAATGTTTTCATTTCCCTGATTCGTAGCTGCAAACATTCAAGAGAGAATCCCTCTTCTTGCTCCCCTTTTGGGAATACCCTTCTTTGCCAGGGAATAGTGAATAAGGGATGAGAAACAGTCAGTAAGGTTAAAAGAAGCCAGTTCTCAATTCAGTAAAAGTCATCATCTGCCTAAAAAAGGAAGAGTTTGGACTCCTTATAAATAAGCTCAGTTAGAGCTTCAAGGGATAAGAGTAACTCTTCCAAGCACAGGAGATGGTGCATATTCTTACATAATGAAGCCTCATAATGTTGGCTATGAAAGAACTGGATAGCTTTTCATTATATCATGGTCCCACCCCAAAGACCAATGGGGACCAAGGGAAAACACCCATTGCCTTCAGCGCTTTCTAAGAAACACAAAAATTGTTCAGTGGTTTTGTTGTTTTGGGTTTTTTTTATATGAACAAAGGTGCTTTTACCACCAAAAGCACTTTCCCTCAGCCATTAATAATAACTGTAGTATCTTTTCTAAGGTATCTGTTTAGATAAAATACGCAGTCAAGCATATTCCACTTAAAAACTAAAGCAATTTATGTTTAACATATACTGAGCACAGAAATAACTCTAAATTCTCGCAACAAAGATGTACAACCACCTTAATCCCAGTGAAAAGCATATATTCAAACAAGAAAGTCATGTGCTCCATCTAACACGGCACCTTTACAAAGTTAATTGACAAAGTTAATCTAAAATGGTTGAAGAATCCTATTCTAGAGCGCTAACTTGGCACGGTTTCTCATTAAAATCAGGGTCATAGTTATAAAAGGCAATAGGTCAAAGCAGATACATACATCTGGATTTTTATAATTTTACTCCCCTGATTTGAAAAATGAAGATGTGTAAAATACTGTAAGTGATTCACTTACCATGGATTTGGTAAAAGGTCGAGCCAAGGTAAACAGCAGGGTATACACCCACCAGTTACGATGAATGGAGGAGTAAATCATATTTCCAGGATGGACCGAATTAGATGTCACCCCATGGGGAGAAAGGCGTCGGTTCAGCTCGTTGGAGAACAGTATATTGCAAAGCTTGGAACGGTTGTAGGCCAACATAGCCCAATACTCCTTCTTAGATGGAGAAAGCAGGCTGAAATCAAGTTTTCCAGAGGAGTCTTTAATTTCTGTAAATCTAAAAAGAACAGTAAATATGCCTTAGATACGCCAGTTAATTTCACCCTCATTAAGAGCAACATAAAACGTAGACTACAGAGTAGAACTTGGCCAGAACCAACATAAAACAACATCTTGTTTAGCAGCTGAAAGCGTCTACTGGAAATTGCCCAAGACCAAAGAAATACTCCCGTATAATACGGCCATAAAATTATTGAATAATTAGCAAAAGCAAGTGATAAATAAAAACAAGTAAAAAAAGTATTTAATGATATAAAGTCATTGCATAGAACTATCTTAAATCCAAAAAAAGATTTTTCCAGAGATCCATGAAAGCACAATCAACTTGGAGGAAATAATGTAGGATAAAATAATTCTGCATTAGAAGCAGAGACAACCAGTATCCTTTCATTTCCCCTTCTTCCCTTCCCCTGGTTGTTTCATCCAGTGTTCTCATACTGCACACTTTCATTTAAGTGTTCAAGTAACTATGGATGAGTCTCACAGCCTCTCAGACTCTTTTTTAGATTAAAAATTGATGAATATAAAGGGGTTATAACCTTGGTAACTTGCCATCAATAGTCTTATACGTTTAAAAGATAAATGTAAACAAAGCCAAAATGAGTTCTGGCAGAGTATAATGTTTTTAAGTATACCCACGGCATGGCTGAACACAAATCAAAGTAACTAGTTGATGTTTTTTAATTGGGTCTGACAGAGTCATTAAACACCAGCTGTTTGTTTCTTTCCTTTTTTTTTTTTTTAATAACAAAGTAGTGAATGTTCTAAAGACATTTAGATGAAGAAAAGGAAATTTCCATATAGTATTTCCCACCCCACCCTCACCCCCAATTCTGATAAACCAAATCTGGCTTATCAATTTACTGCTCTATCTTACTATTAGAAAATACTACTACATTTAGTTACAGATCTATGTCTCATTGAGAAGGGCTACTAAAAATAAAAAGGATTTAGCAAGCTCTTTTTAATATTCAGACTTTTCAGAATCAGCTGGGGAGAACAGGGATAAACATAATTACAGTACACACTAGGAAAATGTTTTAAAATATCTTTACTAATTTTGCATCTCGTGCCCAGAAATGAAGAGATCAGCTGGAATTTCTACATTCATTCTATGAGCAGAATTATAATACACTCAGAGAAGAGCAACTACAGTATTTGAACTCAAGAGGAATCCAGGATGTTCTGTATGTCGCAGAATTAGCCCTCCAATTTCAACGACAAAATTTCTCTTTCATAATTTTTGGTTAGATAGAATATATTTCTGAAATTAACAGTACTATTCTGGGAGGAATTTCCTATATTCATTCCTCAAGTAATCATTCATGACACCAAAAATAATCTAAAAATAAAATACTTAGTGTATATTGTATAATGGAAATGCAGTGGCATGTTTTGAGTCCAGTCTTGCAAGCGTGCTTATGAGAGTCAGTCTTACTTATGTCGGCAATCTCACTGTGTTCAGTCAGATAAGGGCTGTACGATCAAATTAACAGCACAGAAATAAAGACAGAAGGAAAGTCAACCTACTTATTATTCTGATCTTAATATGATGTGCTTAAAGTACCCAAAAGCTTAATTTAAACAGAATTCATTTGTGCTGAATCCAGAGAAGTAACTAGAAATGAACAAAGAACCAGAGAGGCAAATAAATATTTTCCCTTGGGGCAGTCTAGTGTAATATTTTCTGCAAACATGGGACTTTATTTTTCCCCTAACAGGGGGTCTTGACTCCAGTGAAAAGATCCAGCCAAGGTTTATGGAAGTAATTAGATACCAACACTTCTGTTTTACGACATCGTTTAAGGCTCAGAGTTCTCAAGTAGGTCAGAAAGTACTACTACATAACGTCTAAACTAACTCCTTCCATCAACTTCTTGCCATTAAACGGACTGGGGGCTGGGCAGGAAAGCACAAGTAATTTACAGTGATCAGTTTAAGTGTTAAGATATGCCATAAGACATGAATTGGAGCCCTTAGGAAAAGGGAAATTTACTAGTTGTGTTTATTATTTTATTCAAACATAGACTCTTACTTATTTTTTGATGGGCTTCTATAAACCTTGGCTGATCTTACCGAGTTAGCAACAAGCACTTTAAAAAATGTTTTTGAAAACGCAGATAAAGATGTCCAGAGATGTGAGCTCTAGTTACACATAGCACTTAACACTGTGAAAAACAAAAATGTCATTTAAAATACTACCAGAGATACAAACTTACAAAGGGGATCAAGCAGCTGACAATTCAACATAACCTCCCATTAAATAACAGCTCATTTATACGTATCCCATTGTGCCCTCCACATCTGGCAAGTGATTGGAGTTGGCAGATTTATTTCTAGAGCTATCTTGTCTGCCCCGCAGTAGCCTCCCTCACTCCTAACAGGACTCTGCTACTTGCTTTCACAAGCCTGGTGTGATTTGCAAAGATAAGGATGTCCAGATTTTGTTACCACCTAATTACTAGACATTTCATGTCTTTTAACACCGGGGCGGATTATTACTGGCATTTTCTATTGCTTCCTTTCATTTCAGCCATCATAAATTTAAAACGGTAAAAGTAAATCTATCTGCAGTATGTCATTTATACCATAAGCCCTTGTGTTTGGAAGTGATAAAGGTTTCAGCCTGACCCTTGGCTGGTCTCTCTCTACCGGGTCCCTGGGGTTACATTTTATGGAAACATGATTAAAAAAATAAGCTTCATTCTGGGTCACTAAAACATTTCAGAAATATTAAGGTGTTAAAAAAAAAAAAAAGAAAAAAGCACTCACACATTCTTCCTTTTGGTTTGATAGAGCTGTTACACATGACCAAAAGTGAAACAGAAATCAACAGTCATGTTTAAAGCCAGGTATTTTAGGTCTAATCCTGCAGCCCCTGAACTAAGTCAGAAGGCTCAGTCAGTGGTTTGTGCCCACTAGAATTCTGAACTGGGGCATGAATTTTGCACAAGGAACTTTATTTAACTCAAATCCATCTTTTCCATTATTATCACAAACACAAAGCGTGTCTGAAATAAGGCAAACCTCAACAACATCTTTCTTGCCAACTGTACTTCTCCTGGCAGTAGAAAAGACAAGCAGCTAATATTTTAATTAAAAAACTCACCAAAAGAGGCATGGCCAGATTTCTAACATGTATTAACTACACTACTTCCCATTTTACAATTATACAGTTAATGTCTGCATTGAATTCCCTAATTTCTCATTATAAAACAATTGGATTTCATCTAGCAGTTTTTAATTGCATTGTTTCTCCTGCTAAAATAACTGCACATTCTTCTTGGTAAGATGTTGAAGTTGTTGAATGACAAATCAATACAGGTCGTGCCATTCAGATTTAATCAATTATTATTCCATCTCCTCACAAAATCAATGAGTGGTCTGAAACGCAGCGAAAATCTGCATTTGTACGAAGAATGATCAAAAAATACCTACATACTGTTATAAAACTAGAACACACTTTATCCAGCAACAGAGCCAAATCCAGTAACATCCACAGGCATTAGTAACGCTTCTATTTTTAAAAAGATTATTCAAACACAAACGCTTCAGAGCAAGGCCTTTCATTTTCAAAAACTTCTGCAGTTCTGCCGTAACTGTTTTATGCTCTTAAGGATTAAGGAGTTCAGCTAAATCGAAGGCAACGTTCACCAACCTGTGTGACTCTGAGGACACCACCACAACCCTGGCAGGAGATGACCGGCGTAAAACGTCTTCCAGAAGCTGGACAAGATAGAAGTGTCCCAAGTGGTTCACCTGGAAGGTGGACTCCAGGTCGTCCTCTGTCAAGGACCAGGGAGCTCCAAACACAGCAGCGTTGCAGATCAGCATGTGGAGAGGCCTGAACAGTCAGAAGTGTTGAATAAAATTGAATCAGGAGCAGGAAATCTCCACAGAACACATGTGACTACATTCCCGGGTGAACTGGGCCATGGTGTGTCTGGTGTCATGGTGTGACGGCTTTGGCAGTGGCACTGCTCCAGGTGGTTTCTGTGAGAAGGACCTGCCCCACACCAGACACAGCCGGATCCAGAAGGTTCTGCAGCAGCCTCACCACGGGGCTCAGCTGAGCCCCTCCGTGCTGCTGGAGGGTGGCACCTCTGGGGATGAAGAGAAGCACGGGATAAAACTGGAAATTTGCAGCGTGAACAGCACAGTGAGAGAAGGCGGAGGGGAGGAGGCGCCCTAGAGCAGGGCTTTCCCTGAACCTTGGGGAGAGCCCACGCTAGGGCAGGATCCTGAAGGGCTGCACCTGTGGAGAGGACTCGATGGTACAGCAGAGGAAAAGTGCAAGGAGGAAGGAGCAGCAGAGAGGAGCTGTTGTGCCCTGGCCACAAATCCCCACCCTCCTGTGCTGCTCAGCATGGGGAGGCAGAGGAGTTGGGATGAAGAAGTGCAGTCAAGCCTGGGGAAAGAGGCAGGGGGAAGAACGTGTTGTTTTAATTTTTGTTTCTCACTATCCAAATTTACTTTAATAAATTGGCCCAACACGTCATCTCACGATGCTTACCAGCACAAGACCACACAGCTTTTGCACTTCAAAAACACCAAGTGGAATGGTAACTCTCCACTAGGGTATCTTCCCAGGGAGCACACTCCCTATGTCCTGAGCATTCACTACAGTAGTGAACAGCAGATGGATCGCTGATATACAGGGGCAGGTCACCAGAAATACCTCCACACCATCACTGTTCTCCCAGTTGTTCATGAGGAAACTGTTTTCTTCTGGAGCATTTTTAGACAAGAAATCTCCCAGGGGAGAAGCAACTCCTATCACTTTCTTAGGTGGGGTGCACATCTATTCATGACATCTGCACAATTAATAGGGAAAATTGATAAAGACATAAAGACACACTGCAACACGGCATATGCCCACATTTTATACTTCTGCAGCTTCTGAAGTATCCTGTTAAAAAAATTCAAGTTGATACAGACTGAGTTGGAAAATCAAATCATCCTCCGTAAGGTGTAATCTTTGGTGGACAACCAGCACACGATACACATGAGATCCCCAAGACAGAATCCTTCCTCACTGAACGCAGCTAACTCAGTTTAAATAGAAATGCCAAGATGAAGGAACTTGAAATGAAGCATTCCTAATTTGCTTTGCAAAGGGTAAGATTTTAACACACTAAGCTAGAAAAGAACCTAGTCTGTCACATACCTCTCATTCAAAAATCAGGTCCAGAAAACTTCAAATTCCTTTACGTCCCCACTGGAATCTCAGGATGCTACACACCTTGCAGCCCTCCCAACTGCCACAGCAAGATCGAGGAAATACCCTCTTTGTTCTTTCTTGTCTTTTTCCAAATGCTTAGGAAACACAGCAAAGACTCTGGGTCTTGGACCTCAGATGGATCTACATTTGCTAGACTGTACCTAAGGAAACCTTGGCACCGATAGCGTATTCTTGTCCTTGAGTCAGTCTAATGCAGCAGACCTCAGCAAGCTAAAAGCCTCAGACCTCAGAGTCTGCATCTGGTATCCCTGGCCCTGATACAATGAAATAGGAAAGGTCACACCAAGTAATGACGGCCAAACAAATACCCTTCGTTCCTGTATTAACCATGCATTAATACCCTACACTACAATATTAAGATCTGTCACTTTAGATGTTTAGCCCATTGCAGCCTATCATATCTTAACTGCAATTGGCCAAATTCCATGATTCAAAATCAACCACCCAACACAAACTCTCATTCTGAAGATAGTAAATGAAGGACACGTAGGAAAATTAGTGGCTTTCCTCTGTTCTTTCCAAGTACTTCCACACAGCCCTACACACAGAACTTTACAGGAGACCCAGAGTCAGATCATTTTCCTACATGGTTGAAGGACACACAGACTGCACCTCTGAGCATCTGCAGAAGGAATTCTGGAAAAGAACATAAAAAAATGAAGGTTGATGTTGTCAAACAAATCTGAGTAAGTAGATTCCCTCAGAAATGTTTGAAAACCCTGGATTTTGATAGCTCAGTTTCAAGAAAAAACCTGTTAACGAAAGGCTTCGGGAGCAGCATGAAACATCTGCGTACTTTGGGAAGCTCACTTGCTGGTGTGTGGAATTCCAGATTTGCCTTTTGGTCAGTGACATTTATACTTGTAATATCTTCACACACATACTATACCCCCAAAGGAGAGACAATAAAGGGGGACTGTCCTTCTAAAGGCAAGGTTCTCTCTCCCTGTGCCAACCAACCTGCAAACAAGGCAGTTCTTTTCATCTCTGCAGCCTCACTCGACGCAGCACAAACTGGCTATTTACTATGATATGCAGGATCATATTTTTTAAAAGGTACCCAGCCTTTGAGGCATATATTATCAAAATGTTTTAAACCTGAGTTCAGTTTGCCTGTTCGAGATGCATCTGCCAAGAGGAAAACAAAGCCTCACGAAGCCTGAGAATGCAAGTGTGGAGACTTGGGATGATTCATCACCCTTCCTTGAACATTTATGAAAAGCTCTAGCAAGAACAAATTTACAGCTTTGTAAATGTGCTGGGAAAAAGGAACAAGTTTCTTCAACACAGATGCAATTTTTGGTGTAAGAGCCTCCTGCATGGAACTGAAGCACATGAGTACAGCAGTAATAAAAAAAATTCCATCGCCTTTCCCTGCAAATGCCGATATGGCACTTCTTAAAAGATCGTAATTCGGTTTGATAATTGTCATATGTACTATTAAAGAACAGACCACAGAAAGACAGAAAGGACTCACATATGAACCTAAACTATATCCCACCCATCCAAACTGTAGTAACCTTCATTAATACTAATTACACAATAACTACCAGAGGCAAAATAGGCACTCTACCTAAATCTGTCAGCTCAATTAATTCAAAAGATAATTCTAGAATTATAAAACTATGAAATGTTCTCACTTTTAAATTGTCAGGGCATTTACTGGGTATTATAAAAGAAATAAAATTATGCTTCATGAGTCCCTGTCATGAGATATGTATTTTTCAAACAACATTTTGCCTTAATTTTTTAAAGCAATTAAAGAGATCATAAAGTTAAAAGTAGTTAGAATATTCTGTTAGAAAAACCTGTGAGGAATAAAGTATATACAGAGATATTTTAAAGCAACATCATGCTGGAAAAGTAATATCAGATTCCCTTTTAGAATTCCTTTATTTTTAATTTGCATTAGTTGTTTTTAAATGCTTAAAAACTGATTTCTCTAGAAAGCACCACAGAAAAGAAACCTAAAGGGTTGTACCAATAGCTATTGCTGTTGTGCTTCATTCCAGCTCAGAAAGAACAACCTCTCAGATTTGGATTCATGTCCATTAAGCTATCGGTGACTCTTGTCAGACTGCTAACAAAGGTCCAATTACTGAAAATTGTCATTTAAGGTTTTGTGACCTGGACATTTACACACCAGGAAATGAATGAGATCACCTATGTAACAGCCACCATATAGTTATGAATTGCAGCCACAGATGACAGATTCTAATCTCAATGGTGCAGAGCTCTATATCACTGAACGTATCATTATGCAGGAACAAAATTTTTAAGATACATTCACACCACACATCTGGCACTACAGCTTTGCTTTATGACAGGAGTATTTTTAAGTGATAGCATAACTATGACCTTGATTTCACAAGTTCATTAAAAACATTGCTGCAATCGACATTGGGCTTTCTCCTGAGCCCAAGGGAAAAAAAATCCCCCATGTTTTATAATACTGTGAAATTCAACATCAAAGGCACACCTAAAGCCAACAAAAAATGTCAGCAGCAAAGGAAAATTTTCTTTTGTGTTTACTCATGACATTACCATGCCGCTCCCTCTAACCAGGACACCTATTTGGTATTTCTGGAAACACTGTATAGTTTAAACCTTGCAGAGTGTTTTGAAAATTTACCCCTATGTCTCTTAAAATGTCTTCAGACAGTGACTTACATCACGCCAAGTGAGTTAACGCAGTCTACTATTATAATTTAAGTATGCCCTGGGACTTGAACACGAGCGGCTCCATCATAGCAGGTAGTCATTGCTTCTTATCCTTCACAGCATGACCGGGACTCAGGAATACACTGCTCTAATCGCAAGCTGCACAGCAATTCCAGAAAACACTCACCCTGCTGGTAAGTGTAGCTACAAGTTAGTAAATGTTAAAAAGCATGTGGCACTAACAAGGGCATTCTTAATTGTGAATATCCCAGCTGAAAACGATCTAGTATCTTGTGCACTTCGCAAGTCTGTGATATGCTACTAACCCTTGCACTGGGGAAGTCATTCAGATCTTACATGCTGTGCTCAACTCACCATTAGAAGCAACAAAGCAAACCAACTGCTCCACGTGATTTGAAAATACAGTAAGTGAAGACATTAGAGATACAGAAATTAAGTTATTGCTATAAATCAGTTGGTTGTGAAATTTAATAATCAATTTGTTAGCACCTGATATAAAACTATGATCTGTCAGCAGCCTCCAAAACTGGCTGTGTGCAGCAGGAGATATTTCCAAGGGAATTAATTACTGATGATTTGCAAAGGTAAGAATAATATTTTTCAACAAACGTAGCCTGTGCACTAGGAGGTTAAACAAACAGCACCAAAATGTCAACAGAGTTCTTGGCTTTGGTGTTCTCCCATTCCAAACGTAATGAAATAGTTAACCAGAAATTATGCAAAGGGAATACTTTCAAATCTTCCCATGAAGCAGAATGTCACACCATCTGGGGCACTTCTCAAGTGATTTGAAAAGTTCACACTGTTTGGAATTACACAGACATTCAACAGAAAAGGCCTCGCCATATCCCCAAAGCCCCATAAGCAACTGTAGACCGATGTCACGGCCAGTAAAAGCGGCAGAGTTGTGACTTCTCTTCCACAAAGAAGCAAAGTCACAGCCCACTGAACTTTTCCATCCCATAACTCTGAACACCCATGATGCTTTCTCTGAAAGTTAGAAAATGGTACTTCCTTCTGTGAGGGGACATCTCTACTCACAAAGGAATCAATGAGCATGCAGGCTAGGCTTAAGGTTCTCCAGAAAAGGGGTGACTTAAACAACCATCTCTAGAAATCCCTCTCAGTTTTACAAGCCGCACTGATGGGAAACTGAGTAACAAGAACAACAATAAGAGTCAGATAGCAGCAGAAGTCTCAGAACCTCAGAACCTGCATAACCTAATGGCGACCCAAAAATATTTACTTGTTTCATTTTTTTAAAAAAAGGAAGTAAAAAAAGCACTGCTTAACTCAACTACGGACATTCGCTACCTCAAAGTGGACACATACGTCTTTTTCAAAATCCCAGCAGCAAATCATTATTTACATGTATGCACAAGCAGTTACAAACAAGCATAAGCCAGATGTAAAGGAACATTCATTTCTGCCATAACCGTGGAATGGTTTGTTGTTTCTGCATGAACTTCTAAATATACCAAATTCATTTGTACACAGTAAGTACTTGTTAGAAAAAAGAAAGCTGAAGGTCAGTTACTACTTTTATTACACATTTGTGGTATTTCCCATCGAAAAAAAGCTAACTCCTTGGAAAATCTTTTCGGAACCAGCGCTGATCATTCAAACAATGAAACACTTCATGCATATTGAACATTTCACTTGCCAATGACAACTCCTTCCCTGTTTCGCCTAGAGATATACAGAGCTCTAATAGAGTTCGGAAAGCCTCCAGCAGCTGCGTGCTGCCACTCAGACCTGAAAGATTCCATGTTGTGATAAAAATTAATGTACTTTGACATCCTCTGGGATTTCTGGTGCCTTGGGAACAGCTAATGAAGAAATACAACCTTTTCAGACTATAACACAACTTTTTGGATTCTAAAATCAAGACACACGGGGTATATGCGCGGCCTGTCTCATGTCAGCGGTGAGGCTTCCTCACCCAAGTGCCAGAAGACTGCTTTCATGTGCCGTAATTACCTCCCAAAGAAAGCCTTTAACTAAACAGACTGAATAATTCTAACATATGTGTAATTAGACGGTTAATCTTGCCTAATGTTTCAGAATTTTTAGAAGACATGAACTAAACACACACCTATAATGCTGCAAAATCCTTGTTTTATTTGCAACAGAATACATTTTAATCAGGCATATTAAGTCATACATATTTTACTTCCTTAGATACTTAAAACAGCCTTCACAGCTGGTGCATCTTGTAAGAATTTTTTAGGAAGACAGGACCCCAAGACTTTATGAGCCATCTCAGACTCAGCTTAGACTTTGGCATAGGCACATGGCTCAAAATGGGAACCAGAACAACCAGTGTGCTGAGCAGAGAGCCACTGGGGGGTTATCAAGGTTTCTTCATCAGGTTACAGTGAAAAGAGTGCAAAGTGTCCAAAGACAAGTGGCAAGTTTGCAAATTTTAGACAGCACAGTTAAAGTCATGCAACTGTGTAACAAGCACCTAACAAAATCCTACTGTTAGTAATATCTAAAAACACTTGGTATTTTTGCAGATGCAACTAGATGTAAAGTTATGGTGGACTGCCAACCCTTTATATTTTAATATGGACTTTCACTTTTAAAAAAAGAAAAATGCCCTGATGCAGGAGATATTTCCACAATACAGCAGATGAACTGAAAGGAGATCTGGTGAAAACGTCATGATCTCTGCCTCCAGTAAAGGCGGGGGGGCGGGTGGCTAAGCCTGAGAGATTTTTAATTTAAAAATACTGGAAACAGGTTTTGGATCCACATGACTTGACACATGCTACCACAATGGGGTAACTGTGCACGAGAGCTTAAAAACAGAAGAAAGAAGAGGAAAAAAAAAAAAGAAAGAAAAATATTTATGCAGAAAGCCAATCCCTAGGCTTTAACAAGGCACAGTACCACCTCAAAGAGAAAAAAAGAAGTTTCACCCTAATATTATTATGTATGTTTCAAATGCAGTCAGCTTTTGATCTTATTTAAATTTAAGATATGTGCTGTCTGCAACAGTAACTTCTGAACTGTGCATGTTTCAATACTTAATTCCTTGTGGATGGGGTTTGATATCAAAATGTACAATGTTGTCCAGAAGTTTGTGCCTCAGTGGCACTGTCAGAATGCCAGCTGTATTCTGAGAAGATGATTATAATAGCTCGACTGTTTTAATTCACAAAAGGTATTTCTATCAATGGCAAAGAGTTAACAGGTTTGAACAGTGTTAGAATTTTGAGAGACAATACACCGTGGCACTGATCAGCTCTGACAGAATTGCATCTCCTACAGAACTATTAAGCCTATTGGCAAGATGGCATCACTAATAATTGTTTTAAATCATATAGTCACTTTTCCTGGATCTTTTAAGTTATATATGCAACAACTTGCTAAACAGAACCCATTTTTACATATGTATTTATATGCCTGAAAAAAATTTATCATACAATGTCTGTGATTTAATTGTGGTAAGCTGGAATTAAAGAACAACTTCACACACCTGCAGTATGTCACTTATAATACATGAAAATGTAGAAAAGCAGCATTCTGGAGTGAATTTTCAGCAGGCTCTGAAATCTTAATTGTACCCACAAGGTTTCAGAGCGCTTCTGCTTACAGCATGAAAAATGAACGTACTCACGGAGTGTGAGGCCTCAGTTAAGGAAGCTAGCTGAAAATCTGGCCCTCTCCATTTTGGGTCTGGTTAAGGATATAAGAGGAGACTAAAGTACCAAATGGAGAATCATAATTCATAACTGCTGTCTTTTCCATATTTCTACACACAACATAAGTGAATAAACTGTTAGCATATGTCAATTCTTACCACAAAAAATAAAGGAAAGTAACTGCAGTGAAAATCTACATATGGAAGTCCTGCATAATTGTGAATTGCTGCTACCAATTCAGAAAATTCTAAGTAGCAGCTGTTGGCAAACACTATTTTACATCTTTGAAGTAATTCAAGATTTTTCAGGATTTTTTTTCCCCTCAAACAGTGAGAACATTAAATTGATGTCCTACTGTTCAACTGAAGATTGAAACCAAGTGGCACTATGCACTACTCAAAAGTAAAGATGCACATAAAATTTCATCTGTAACTTCACCATTCTCTTCTGCCTGTTACCTGTTTTGATCATGGAAGTGTTCTCAAGTTGAGGACCAGGCAAACACCATGACTGTAAACACTGACAACAGGTAGCTATTTTGGAAATTTTAGAACTGAAATGTTAGTGCTGTCCCCCAATTAAAGTATGCAGATTTTAGTTAAATACATGATAATTAAACAGGAAAATGATACCAAAGCATCACATCCACAAATCCACAATACCAAACCCTACAGACTCTGAACTATCAAACATTGACACTGACTATATCTAAATGCTACGCTGCATACAATCACAGAAGCGCAGTCATTTTGTCTATAAAGTGGATTCATACCAACTGTAATTCCTTCCATCGTGCCCACTCAATGAAAACGAGATTCAATCCAGTGGTTTTGAGTTCCAAAAGCCTAATATGAAAGCTTGGTCGGTTTGCCTTTTCCAACTGCACAAAAATCAGTTAATGCCAAATCCATCTTAGCCCAGAACATTACTATGAGCAGATCATTTATTTGATTTTCCATAACAGAGACAGTCAAACAATGCCTGAGCTGGAAATTAGCAGAGGGCAAAGACAAAATACAGCTAAAAGTAGTAACTTGAACAAACTAGCCATTTAGGTGCACTGAGACCTCTTCTCCTACTCTCATCCTAACCCTAGCACTGTCTTCACACGTCTTCTACTCCCGGTGGAAACATCCTGCGGGGAATGTATCTCCACACAAAGTCAGAATATTAAAAGATAGACAGAAATCAGTTAGTTAAAAAAAAAAAAAGAACCAAACCAAACACCACCACCCCACAGAGCATTGCATTTCACAGAATCAGAGAATACCAGGTTGGAAGGAATCTCAAGGATCATCTGGTCCAACTTTTCTTAGCAAAAGCACAGTCTAGATAAGATGGCTCAGCACCCTGTCCAGCTGAACCTTACAGGAGTCCAGTCTTGAGGACTCCACTTCACTTCCCTGGGGAGATTATTCCAATGGTTGATTTTCCTCATTGTGAAAAATTTTCCTCCTGTGTTTAGTCAGAGTCTTCCCAAAAGTAACTTGCACCCATTACCCCACATCTTCTCCATGTGACTTTTTGTAAAACAGGAGTCTCCACCTTCTTTGTTCCAGTACCCTTTAAGTACCGGAAAATGGCAAAGTCTGCTCTGAGCCTCCTTTTCTCAAAGCTGGACAAACCCAATTCTCTCAGCCTTCCTCATGGCTACAAGACCAATCTACAAGTGAGCCTAAAATTAATCCCCGCTACTGTAACATAATAAACTGGCTTTCTCTAAAGAGTTTGTTCGGCAAATCCTCCAGCCCTATCTTTTAGCAAGTTGAACTTCCATTGTATTAGTCACGTTGCGTTCAGGTAGTGCTACAGTGAAGTAAAAGGTAGAACAAACATTCAACAGCAATATTGTTTTATTCTGTCTTTTCCCAAAGGCGACTTTGGGAGACCACTGTTTGAGGGAGCATAAGGAAAGTTTATATTCTGCTGTGATCACAGAACTGCAGGACCTAAAATAATCTCCAACCAAAACCCTTCTCCTCCAAAGCTTTACTTGAAACTGCATGGATAAAAAAAAAAAGTTTCAGAAAGAAAAACAGCTGTATCAACTCAAGAGTATAGATAATGCAAACAAAACAGTTTTGGGGGGGGGGGGTTGGGAGAAAAAAAAAAAAACCTTTGTGAAGGATTTTCTAGAATATCGGAATCA
>NW_010426188.1:49981-52598 GCF_000710305.1 Buceros rhinoceros silvestris | reverse complement strand
AAACAAAACAGTTTTGGGGGGGGGGGGTTGTGAGAAAAAATAAAAAACCTTTGTGCAGGATTTTCTAGAATATAGGAATACGGTATAATTTACCAGTGTTTTCACTCAGTGTCTCTGAGCCCTAATTTTACCTGTGGACAAGGCTGCAAAACATAACAAATCCGAACAGGAATAAAAGATTCCTGTCAAATCTCAGAAGCAGGATAACTTGAAGATGAATCATCTGATTTTTACTTGCAAACAAGGAAGCCTTCTTAGCTCGTAAGTACTACTCCAATTTATATCAAATGTTTCTTTCCAGAGTAACTCTTCCCTCCCGTCTATTATTTATGTCTTTCTCAATGCTCCCTCTGCCGCATCATTTGTTTTCTCTAGGCAACCAGCCCCTGCTGAGCAGAGGATGACATTTCTCCATTCTTCACGTACTTTCCACAATCTCTCAGATTCTCAAGCACATTCAAGGAGGTGCTTTTTTTCTCTACATGTTATTCGACTAAGGCAGGAGATTGACAGTCTCAGCAATTTTCCCTCTGCTCTCTCCAATCCCACCACTACTATCCACCCTAGCTGCAAAAGGTTTCAACGTTTTAACTCAACAGAGTTTAGGGATCCTTTTCCTGGATTAGTTCCATTTTATTTTTTTCATCCAGGAAGAGATCTGTGAAACACAGTCCTTGAAGACTGTTTTCCAATAGCTCTCAACCAGGGAGAAACCGGCTCCCAGGCTCTGATGTGACTATGAGTGCACCTTTCTATCGGCTGACAAAAAGTAGTACCTAGAGCCACTAAGTGTCCCAGAAAAGCAGAATTTCAAAAGACAAGCAAATCTATTCTCTATTTTATAAACACTCAGTTATTAGGTCAGGTGTCACCAAGACCAACAGATCCTGTGAAATACCAAAGTGTCCCAGAAAGCACTAGTGCACTGGAGAAATTTTAAACAAACAGTAAAACTAACTGTGCACACAAGCTTAAGATGTTCACCACTGTATACTAAAAGTCTCTTCGCATAAAACATTGTGAGAAATAAAAATGCAGATCTTTTTTAAAATGTGTGTGGTCATAGAAAACTCTCTCCTTCACACTTTAAAATTACTGTATTTTCTTCCCAGAAACCAAGATCTAATGCAACTCAGAACTCAAATGGTAGTTTTGCTTCGAAAAAAACCAAAACACTTCATTTGCTTTCCCCACTACTTTATTATCAAGGAATACGTAAGAAAGGAAACTCTATACTCGTAACGTAATTCCTGTGGTCATTAGCAGGACTTACAGGTACTCACAGGATCGAGGGAGTGTGTATCACAGTACACCTTCTCCTACAGGTGCATGAAACCGGAGACACCAAAGCCTCTTAAGAGGGCTACCAGCTCACAGACTTGCCCAAGCATGAAGAACGAGGCTCAGTCTGTCACCAAAGCCTGTAAGATTTCTTTCAAATTCTTCTAAAGCTAATAATGCAAAGGAATCACCGATGTGACAAGAGCCCCTGGAGACTACGGCAAAACAAATAAACCAAGAGACAAAAGCAGTTAGCTTGCATTAGGGCCAGAAGACACACAGGGCTACCATTGGAGTAATAAGATGCTGCTGCCATATCATTGCTTTTTCTGACCATATCCAAACATAGTTAAATCACAAAAAATCAGAGCCAGAAAGACCAAGTAGGTCTTCCAGCCCATTCTCCCGCCAGTGCAGATGATTGTAAGGTAACTCGTCTGTGTCTGCATCAGATAAAAGATCTACTGCTATGGGCACTGTGTGAGGTCTGGTTTCCATCCAGCCTCAGACTTTAAACAAAATATAACTGGAAATTCATTTTGGTCAAAACCCACAAGTCCTACAATGGATACAGACCTTAGACTTTCCTATAATGCTTGGAGTAGTCCTCCAGACACACACACATCTGAGCACAGATTTGAGACAGAAATATCTGAAGGCAAGGCAGAGGCTATAAATGCTGTCTATTAATTTTTTTCCACATAAAATGAGAGTGAAACAATAGTAAAACCTGCCCATCACTGACAATGTAGCTTTACAGACCCACACTGGTAAAACTATGTATGCCAACAAAACTAAAACAGGCTTTACTGATGCTATTATCTTCTCATTTTCTAAGTTCTCTGGCAAAAATTGATTTAAGCATGTTCCCTTCTAAGGATTTAGAAACATGCATACCAAATGGACTAGCCAGGATGACCACGATATGATCTGCAACAAATCAAGCTGCATTTGGAAGAAGGGTGGATTTAACTTCTCCCCGTACCATATAGTTTTTAAAAAAATGTAGCGTATTAAAAGCATGAAGAAGATAAATTAAAACACTTGCTGTTCTTCTATTTTGAAACCAAGTAAGTATTAAAACAGCAATACTTCAAGGATTTGTCTTTCTATTTTAAGACAGTTTTAATATATGAAGATGGTATACGATAAGAAAATATTTTTACCAAGGATTTTGGCAGCAAAGGAACTTGTGTTAGAAGTCAGTTTTGACAATTCTTTGAATCTAAAAGACCTATAAGTACTAAAATGTCATCTGTCTATTCATGTAGGATTTAGTTTTGGCAGTATTTCAAAAGAGAAAAAAAAACCATTCTTTGTTACATATTTTCCCTAC
>NW_010426188.1:49544-49894 GCF_000710305.1 Buceros rhinoceros silvestris | reverse complement strand
TCCCTACACAATATATTTTCAAAGCTGTCTAAGAGGCCACACTCTCCTGAGAAGTACAGTAAGACGTATATGTGTTACAGATAGATTTGCAGAAAAAAAGTTAAGTTTGAATGCTCACAACAATCAATGGGTCAAACTGTGGATAAAAGCACAAAGTGTGGAATTTATGGTCAAGAGTTGGCACGTAAAGATTTCAAATAATTTCTTCAATTTAGAGATTCATTGGTCTGTTCAAGCTAAATTAAACCAACCATTTGGAAGCTAACCTGATTATCTCCATACAAATTTGTCTATTGTTTAGTGATGTCATTATCACTCCCTCTCCCTCCCCCCTCCCTTTTTTTTTTTTT
>NW_010426188.1:32695-49423 GCF_000710305.1 Buceros rhinoceros silvestris | reverse complement strand
TTTTTTTTTGTTTAATTATGGACTGTTCCAGATACAGGCCTGGAAAATGGAGCTGTCTGGCTCATACGGCTATTTTTTTTTCTATACTTTAAAAATACGAAGAGAAATAGAGAGAAGGTTAGGAAAGAAAGTTGAGGAGTACCCTAATTGCTCATCCCTGACCTCTTACAAACCACTGCAAAATGGATGAAAGTTGCCTGAGCTGTTTTTTTACACAGTTCAGCTTCAGCTTTTTTCAATAGCCACATGGGTATCGATGCTCCCTTTAAAGCTAGGGCTACACATGGAATAATAAAGAGATCTGTAATTTTTTTTTTTTAAGATGAAAACAAATGATCTTTCATATATGTTAAAAAATAATCCTGTGAAAAGATTATTCACTAACTGTAGCTGCTGACCAGTTCAGCTACAGTGAATTCTGCCAGCTGTGCTCAGCTCATAAAAGACATTAAAACAACAAGAAATTATTATAAGCAATTTTCTGTGTACTTACATGTTCTTGGATTTGAATGCTTCAGCAAAGTGCTGCACGCTCTGAAGAGAAGCAAGGTCTAAGGTCATTGCTTCTACCTTGGCTTTATGCTGGAACAAGAGAAAGTATAACAAAAAGATAAATAACAGCAAGTTTAGTTCACAGTATCGTCTTACAGTAAATGTGTTATGAAGCTTGTCTGATTCCCTCGTTTAACATGAATACAAATCATCAAAAAGAATGGACAAGCACAACATTTAGTGCCAAAAGTAGCACTGCAATTTTGTGGTTCTGCTAAAAACATATGCTGTGTACCACACAGCTTTGTATCATACAACGGATCGACATGGGTAGCATTAAGGTTAATATAGTATCTTTCTTCTACCATTTTGCTGGTCAAACTTATGTAACTCATTGAAATAAAACACAGAGTAGTCATCATTCTTAATGCATGATATTTTTTACATACCATACCAACAAAAAAATACTCAGTAAACTTGCCCTTATTAATCCAAAACAATCTACTGATGGTGATGTAAAAGACAGTATTAAAATGATTATAGAAAACAACTGATCGGCCTACACAGTTTTCATACAATCAGAGTTTACCAGTGCATAAAATCTTGTAAAGAAATTGCATATGTAGTTAAAACCAATTCTTCACCTAGCAGAGGTCATGCAGCCACCCTGAATGACGGGTTTACCTGGTGCTAACCACTCAATCCACAATCCAACTCTTCTCAACATTTTCAGCATCAAGATCCCTGTTCTCAGATCATTTGAGAATCCAAATCTCAAACCAGAATGAAAAAAAAGTCTATTTTCTTTGCAACCACTAAATTGAAAGTCATCGCAGAACAAAGTGGACTGTGGTTCTTTCAAGCCACAGTTCTGCACTAGCTTTCAGCTGATGGCTGGTACCAAATCTCAAACCAGAATGAAAAAAAAGTCTATTTTCTTTGCAACCACTAAATTGAAAGTCATCGCAGAACAAAGTGGACTGTGGTTCTTTCAAGCCACAGTTCTGCACTAGCTTTCAGCTGATGGCTGGTATGTGTCTGCACCGTGACATTAGTTCTTTCACACAAAATACACTTTAAGACATCTATGAACCTCTGCAAAATACTGACCATCGTAAGTCACATAGATGCCCTCAGGAATTATGAACATGTGTATCTGAGCTCACCCTCACTTTCAGACTCACTGCTGCTCAACAGCACATAAACTCTCTGGTGCATAAAAGAACACTGGCAAAAGCTCTCTACTCTCCCCAAACCTAAACCTGTCAACTTTCAATCCACTCTGCTGAGCTTATTCAGCGAAAAAAGAAATTAGAGGGAACACTTTATGTAATTCCAACGTGCTACCTACACCTCCATGTAATGGTCGTGGTTCAGCCCGGACGTCAGCACTGCCAAAAGAAAGAGTAAGAAAACGATGGAGCACGTAACAGTGGCATCATGGAACTGAAGGCAGTGTTTGAGTGGAGAGGCAATAGAAGCTCTGCTAGCATGGTGAAACAGGGGATCTACTGTGATTACAGGTTGTACAAGGAGCATTTCTGGAGGAATAAAAAGGGAGCAGCACGTGTGTCGTCACAGCAGAAAGCGAGTGCTCCCATTTTCTCCTGAGTTCAAGCAATTAATGGGATCTCCGTGTTTCATTACATCTGGTACTTTTCTCCCTACATCTGTCTTCTGTTTTGCTAGCACCCATTCCGCCCACTACAGTTACCTTACAGGTTGAGTTTAAACAGAATGTCACTCAAATTCCTTTTGCCCCACTCCAGCCAAACTCACCATGACAGCAAAATAAATACAACTCGAATTCTGACAGGTTCAGTTGCCGCAGGCAGTATCAGTTGATGGCATCTGAAAACGCTAAACCAAACTTTGTTACAAAGAGTTTTTTACCCTTGCAAGATGCACATCATTCTGGAATTCATTTTGGCCCACTGGGTATTTTCATCTGTTTGATGGTTAGTCTTGAGAAAGACTAATCAGGTAGTTCATCAGACGACAGCACAAGCTGTTAGCTGCTGTCCTCTTGAGGACACACAATATCACTCAGGTAATGCTTTGTTAGGCTGCTGCTACTGATTCCACAAACGGAGGAATCCGTGAGAGGTGTCTGCATATTTCAAGTCCAAAAGGAAAAAAAATATGACACCTCCAAAATACTCTCAGAAATAGAAATTAAACAGACTAAGGTTGGTCTGGATTTGTGGATTAATATATTGAAAATGCAAAAATCAAAAATTTAAAAATCATAAACTATTCAAAGCAATAACCAGTTAACTGTTAGATAGCAAACGTAAACTATAATTATGGTACTTCTGGACCAGTTCCATCAATGAAGTGAGACCACCTTTCTATTCACACTCCATTTTCTTCAGCCAGTGAGAAAATTTATTTCAAACAATTTAATGCTACTTCACCTCTCTTTTCTTTTAGCTTTGATACAATTACAGTTACACAAGATGACAAAGAAAATATTTGTTAAGAAATTCAGGAAACTATATCTAAAATTACCTGAAACAGGAAAAATGGATAAGGAAAAAAAGGATGCTTTTAGTAACTTTTTTTTCATCAAATAGTTCAGCAAAGGCAAATGTCAACATAATTTTTTTTTCCACTGGCTTCCTGCTTTTGCTTCGTAAAACCTGATGGTAACAGTCTGCTTTCTTCATATACACACAAGGTACCTAACCGAGCAGAGACATCCACTTGCTATGGTTTCCTCATAGAAACCGGAGGAGGTGACATCCAAAACACACAGATCAGAACTTGCCACCTCAGCTTCAGAAGGCACGCAAAAAAGCCAAGCATGAGTATTTTCTCCAAACGCTACCTGGGAAGGAAGCAGTTTCCATCCCAGGATTGTAGGCAAGTTGTCCAACTTTTCCGCTCCAGATTCAGCGTTGTGGACTGAGATTCCTCACCTCTCACTCCACAGAGCTATTCTGTAGACCATGAATTCCTACCACAGTTTGAGAATGTGAAAGCCTTTAGTATCACAACATTTTCATACCCAATTTTCCCACTCTTATTTCTATGTCACAATTTCTTTAAAAAAAAAAGCTACTAATACGGCAATGTTCTTATAAGGTATGTTCTTAATAATGCAAGTATGTCTCCAATCAATAGCAAGGAGAAGCTTTTTGTTTTCTCACCGCAACTCAGTACTACCTATGTTATAATGTTTCCCTCTTTGCCTCTAAGCGTGGGTAGCACACAACATGCTATTCATAGAAAAAGAAAAACATGTTTTTTAATAAAAAATAAAACTAAAACACATTTTTGCTAAAAGGCATCATAACAGTAATAGTAATCCACAGTCAGAACTGACTGTTAATGGTATGTTGCAAATCCTGATCTAATGCATCATAATTGTATTATGCTGATGTCTCTCACCATTTCACTTCATGTATTTTCAGCACTGAATTATGCCTTATTTTATGTTGTGAAATCTTAAATGGGACTTGTCACTTCCCCAAATACAAAAGACAGCCTTAAAACTGACATTGTAAAATCAACACACCAAGGCAGAAAACCCCAGAATTTATAAAATTACATATACTACTATTTCTAGTTTTATAAAATTATATATACTACTTTATTTACAATCACACCGTTTAAGGGGAAACTAAATAACAGAACGAGTGTAGAACAATTTCTAGAGCCCACTTCTAAATCACAGGATCGTTATTACGCGGTGCTGTTGAGAGCCTGTGCAGAACGAGCTGGTGCCCTCGCTGCAGATTCCTGTGTCAAACTGCCCAGCTGTGCTCAAAATCACTTTCACAACTAGACTCAGACCTCTTTTAAACACAACACAGGAACACTTTGGAAAGCACAAGGAAAAAACTTTATCTTGTATTTCACGATTCTATGCCCAGTCCTAAAAGCATTTTACCAATATTTCCAGGTAAGTTTCATTACTCTAAACACCTGAAAACAGTTTGTTGCATTTTCTATTTAAACTGCTCCCTATTGGAGCAAAAATATTAAAAATGCTTATGTGCAATTGGTTGTATTTTGCACTCACACTAGAAAAAGGCTTATGAAGCCAAAAGCTAATAGGAAAGCGAAAACATCCAGAAAGCAAGCAATTTCACTGTACGCAAGGTACTCACTTTACAGCTAAAAACTGTCTGAAAATGAACCCTGCGTGGTAAACATGATTGTGCATTTGTGTCTTGGTATCGAAGAAGGAGCCTTTTTTCATAGCGCATTTTTCATTCAAATGTAAGTGATGATTTACGTTAAATATAGGTAAAGCATAGCTACATTTTCCTGAAGGATTGCAAGGAAGTGAAGAGCAGTACAATAAGTTGAAGCATAAAAGCTTTCTCTGTCATAATATTTATTATAATGGCATATAAAATAGCTGAAATAAATAATAGATGACTAAAAGTAAATTCATATGATAAAGAATCTTTCAGCAGACACCATTACTTCTGACTGCTCCAGTTTCATACTGAGTTGAAGAGTCTTAATAAATATGCTGTAGCCCATGTATCTTATGTAAGTACAAGTTGTTTTGTAAGGGCCTACTTAAAATGTATCACAGTGGACACTAGATAATTTATGGAAAATTTTACTCTCAAAACATATCATGTATCTATCTTTGATATTTAAAAGCCCTTAACTCAAAACTGACTACATAGCACAATGACAATAATATCAGACTTTGAGGAGCTGAAAATACAATAAATTGGTAAAAAGCAGTTTAATTTGATAAAGAAAAATCTTCATGACAACATCTTGGAATGCAAATAGTTCTTACATGCAGTGTGAGAAACAGCAAATCTTCAAGAAAAGAAAAATTGACAGCAAAGCCACTAGAAAGTCTGGGATTATGTTAAAATACATAAACAAATAACCAAAACTCAGCACATGAAAAGCGATGCCCAAATAAACCCATATTTCCATGCTGAGGACAAAGTAGAGGATGTTTTAGAAGCACATCTGACAATTTGACACATCGCTTATGACAGTCAATCGCCAGTGCCATGCACTATTTATGGAGGTACGTAATAGGGAAAAAGGCTTTCACTCAGCGTTAGGACTGGAAGTATTATTGTCCCTAATGTAGTCAACATTTTGGTACTTCATGCAAAACTGTATTTATGTAACGCCAGCTTCACCTCGTCGTGTGCTTTGAATGCCATGCAGCTACTCCTCGTGGAACCAATCAGGACAGATGAATCAAACTGCTTTAAGAGTCCTCCAACTTACCTTCTAGATGCTTTAATAATATGTTCTTCCACTACATTTGATATATCTTAATAAAGTTCATAAAAAGGCATCGTGGTGGAATATTTTCACACTACATTTTCTAGGTTTTCTCCCCTCCATCCCCAATATCAGCAATTTCTATTACAGTATTTCCAAGTTTTCTCTAACTTCATGCAAGATAAGGAGTATGACACAAACCAATTTCTTAAATATTAATAATTTTAATAACCCATTTATGTGATGTACAAGGAAATAGCTGGGACTAACTGGGATTCATCAAAAATCAGAGATTAAAAGGACTTTCTTTCATTAGAAAGAAAATTTATTTAGTAATACTTGGTTGCACAATTTCCCAGTGTATTTCTTTTACCTGTAGTTTGGTTGCAATTTACTGTTGTAAATTTTTCACCACTCATCTTGTTCAATCCCGTCAAATACGTTTTTATGCTGTTTGTGTACTCTCTCAAAACCTGATTTGGTAAAGCTTTCTTCCTGCTTAAGTAACTAGATGTTCATGTTCTTCACCAAAACGGAATTCCTGCAGGGCTTGCCTTCATCCAAGCCAACTGGACAGCACAAATATAAAGACCCAATGGGTCAGTATGGGCCTGCAAATTGTTACTGATTATCCTTGGACCTACATTTTATCAGGAAGAATTTATTTTTTAAAATTGTTATTTTTATTGTCTTCTATCCCTTCTCCAGAACATTTATGGATTTTTGGCAGAGAAAAGCGTTTAACTTTTCAGCATCATCTACAGCTTACAGTGGTAAGAGAGCTCTTCAGAAAAACCCGAAGCCCTCCAGCTGCTGTAGGATTGTACTCAAATGAACGTCTTGGAGTTGCAATGGCAGCTCCCCACACACGATAGCTTAGTACAAACATCTGAACTGGAGATTTACCATTGAGCTCAACTGGATTATAAAAGCAATAGAGAAGTCTGAAACTTCCTTTAGCTAGAGATCACATATCAAGGTAACAAATGAGCATTGAAATTCTGAAAATGAGAGATGTGGAAGAGTGATAAAGGCAACCTGATATGAAAGGGTTCAGTTTCTGAGGATGCCATACACTAACCCAGCACTTAGTCCTCACATTTAAATAAATCAGGATTCACAGTAATATGCTTCCATCTTCCAAAAATGTAACTTATCTGTAATTTAGGATCACAAATACAACAACGTGACTAAAATCTCTAAGTATAGTTTGTATATTTAACTTGGACGTGAAGGGGCTTTCTTGGCCATGCAGTAGTCATTTTAAATTCCTCAATTTTAAAATTGTATCTCTTTCTGTTAGTAAATATCTATACATAAAAAGAAATGCAAAATATACTTATTCATTTCTTTGTGCAGACTTCATTTTTCAGGTTTTAGTATCTTTTTTTATACATCTGCTGTAATAAGTACCACTTCAATAAGCAATAATGTTATTTCACTGTCTTTACATTAGTTAACACTGAGATCAGTATCTCTGTAAATTTGGCCTTTTGTATCTTCTGAAGATAATTATAAACGAAAAATATCTGCACTTTTCTGAAGTTAGTACCTTCAGAGAAGTCAGCTATGCCACAGCAATCCTACATCATGCTTATAAAACAGTGAGAGAAGTCAGACTCGTAAGGACATCTTAAAAATTATTTATCTCTTAACCAGAGAGAACAAAAAACACATGCACTGAATTACTAGACTATAATTTCAGAATACTTCAATTTGTAAGCTCCAAATGTCCCTGATATTTCCTGGATGCACATGGTGCCATTGCAGGCAATACACATCTGCTTCAATAACAAGAAATTACATGCATTTAAAAAAAAAAATACCTAACATAGGGTTTGGCAATAGGAATTTGTTTAGCTCTTAATGTACGTGAACTGTGGGTATTTACTTGGGAGCCCACTTTTAGCTACATTTTTTTTTTCTTTCCCTGGATATAGATCATGTCTTTCCATCTCCAAACACCCATCCTGTGAAGCTCATTTGAATTTATCCTGGGGAATCTCAAATAATCTTGGCAATATATTACACGCATACGGTTTACTATTCTAATAAACATATCTTCTTGTTTACAGAATAATCGAAGGAGCCTGGGAACATGTAACAGAACCTCAACTCTGGAGAGCCTCCTATTCAAATGCTTTCAATTCTTTTCATTCTGCAAGATTTGAAGTGATAGCAGAATGTATTTTCAAAAACAGAGACATGCAAACAGCAGTGATGTAGATGTAATGTAGATGTTTCCTTTTAAAAACTTCCTCAATTTAAGTTTTTAAGATTAAATAAACTCAGTCTGAGTTGCTGAGAAACATGCAAATAGGAGGCAAATAGGGGAATGGGTTATTGGAAATGGCAGAGGCTGGGGGAAAAAAAAAAAAAAAAAACCACAAAAACCAGTGTTCCTAAACACCCTAAACCAGTAACACACCTACTGCAATACAGCATTATTGGTTTTAATTATCCATAAAATTAAAGATGTGTTCCCTTACGTGTACAGCTACACATACACTGCTGTACTAACCGTACAGCAGGATTTCACACACGGTTTTTACACAGAGGAAAAGTTAGCATCCCTGCTACAGATGACAAACAAGAGGAGAAAAGCATGATGGTCAAAAGGGCAACAATGTTTAAGTAAATACAAAATGAACCCTTTTTCCCTGTTCTCTCATGATCCATAATCATAAGCTATGCTGTTGCCTCAAAGTGCAGACATGCACTGTGCAGTGCATTAATCCTTCAAACACTAACAGATGCTGGCAGGGATTTAGGCTGGAATGTATTTACAAAGTGACAAATTATGTTCCGTATTATACAGAGAGAGAAAGAGCACCACAAATAGGCTGATAAATGTCAGCTGCAGTCACGACAAATGGTTTATTTTTATTATACTGTAACCACAAATGTTTTTTGCAGGGAGGCCCAAAGATTTATTTGTTGCAGGAAAAAACAAGATTATATATGACACGAAGTAATAACTGTGAGATCACTGATGTTCTGGGCAGCATGCCCTCCTGGAAGCTATGTTCAGATTGAAAAATGCTGCTTAAAAATGGTATGTTGTATGACACAAAATAAATAGTACATAAATCTGTATTGAAACAACAATAACTAATAATTAAAGACAGTCTTAGGGCATGGCTTATACAAGTTAAAGGAAAGCGTAGTATTTCTCTCAGTGGAATGTTGAAAATGAAGTAATAATAATAAAATAAATCTGATTAAATTGGTTTAGATTAAAAACAAAGTGCTATAATTGCTAGATGGAAGCAACATACATTTTAAATGTGGTCATAGCACTCTATGAACATTCAGGGTAGCACAATTAATTGGCAGAATAGTGACGTCTGCAGGTTTACAAATGCATTGCAGCTATTCTGAAGTACATCAAAGCTTGCCAAGAGATTTCAGGTACAGACCGTCCCCCCGCTCTTGATACTACGCAAATACAAATATCAATATGATTAAAAGTCATCATTTTTATCACGAATAATTGCAGGATGCTTCAACCTAAGTAGAAAAAATATGAGACAAACAAAGAAATGAAAGAACTGAACAATTAGCTCTTTCAGGCATTTTAACTGGCAGTTCATGGTTATGATCCCCCAGCTTTAAACAATATAATACAGATATCTTACAGAGCAGTATCTGGGGAAAAAAAAAAAAAAGATACAAATTCTTTTGTTTCCACAACTGTTCATGTTGCCTAGCTAGGAGATACATTGAAAATGGTCACACTGTTATGTATGTAATTTTAGAAAGGGAAATGAAAGGACTAGTAAAGACTTCTTGTACAAATAAGGGTTGGCAGGATCAAGTTCTTAATATACACTCAATATACATAATATAGACTTGAAGAAAATAGTAAGTCTTTCTGCATGCACAAGAAAACGTCAGGTGTATTTGAACAGCGCTAGAATAGGGAAAGCTGCCTTATGCCACCTGATTTGTGATCAGAAAGGAGGAAGTTTTTCTGTACTTGCTTTTTAAAGCAGTAAAGATTGTACAACAAAGGAAACATACAAATGCAAAGGCTGGACTAAAATGTCTGTGAAAATGTGGCCCATCTCAAGAATCACTTTGTTTTACTTGTAATCAGCAACGTAGATATTAAACAAAACACATCATGAAAATATAAGGTAATTCCAGGGTTGCCTAAAACCTGAGATCAAAGTACAGCCCATGTATGGAATAGATGCATAAAGCTGATTCCATTCAGCATGGACAGGAGGGGTCACAAGGCCATGCCCTGTTGTTCTAATAATCAAGAAAGTTTGAAATTACTTTAGTGTAAATGTGAATGAAGTCCAAAATCAAGTGTCTTATTTTTAACCATCATCAACACAAAATTTCATTTACTAAATATACATGCATTTTCTTTTAAAATTCTGATCTCTAGATAACAAAAGTACCCCAGAAAGTAACTGTCTCATGCAGCAATATAGTGGGAGAACTGATGGTCACATACCATTACACTTACTAGAACTCCTACTTCCTAAATATAACTCAGCAATGAACACCACAGTGACGAGGATGGAGAATATGCCTTAAAAATTATAATCTTACAGGTATTTGTTCACACAAAACATGGAAGTGCTGCCACCACCGCAAGTAAAGCAGCAAGAAAAGCTTAACAACCCACTTTTAACTTGAAATATTTGTCTGAAGAATAGGTGTGCAAGCCTGATACAAATGTTTTACAGACAAGAGAGAGGGGGAAGCAAGGAAAGAAAAATACTTCATAAAAGCAAAACTTAAAGAAGTGAACACGAAGAGATGCAGCATGCTGAGTTTGCGAGTAATACCCTCTACTGGACAGAAAGACTTCTTAGATGCCTTCTGCAGTTCTGCAAGCACAAGTGTCAACGCCACATTTTGATGCAGTCATTCAATTATTACTGTTTAACAGATATTGTTGATAGCTAAATAACTGGCACTTATTCTACCTTAAAATTTTGTTTTTCTAGGGAGCAGCTTAGGCTTTTCCCCAATTTCAAGGTAAATACTGGCTGTACCTACCTGAACACCTGAAAAAATAGAAGCTACTGTATATCTTACCCATATGCCACATGCAAAAATGTAAAACATATTAAAAAAATTCAAAAAGAAAATTTCCAAGCAGATGTTTATAAACAGAAGGTAACGGATAAAAACCCAAACACAATGCTGCATTATGTTGCATGATTCACTGATGAACCCATTGGAACTACAGCAAAAAGCCCTTCTGGAAAACTTCCAGAAATTAAAAGGTGCAAACAAGCTGCCTAATACCCTTGCGTAGACTGAATTCTTATGAAGAAAATAAAGTTTATTGTCTGGAAACAGAGAAAGCATGAGGAAAGCACTAAAGCAATGGAGGTGAACAATTAGACAGATGTTCACTTAAGGAAATAAAGGGAACAGAAGAAGCCATCACTGAGGAATTTTACGAGAATACTGACAACTCTGCACCTCATCAAGGGCACTGGTAAAGTTAAAGCCACTGAAGCCATTTCTACTCAACTCCAGTATAACTGCTGACCTTGCAGAAGTCTGCATTTAGCAAATGTGGCTTAGGAAAATAGCATTATACTTTTCATTTTACTATTTTTTCCCAAACTCCATCTATATACTGCACTGTGTATTTCAAGAAAAATAACTTTATTTCCTTGTATAATATTACATATACCCAGAGGTTTTTTCCCAACTATGCCTGGGTATCAGGAAAACCTATATTTAAAAAGCTTTTGTCATTTCAGTAAAATTAAGTACTGTCAATTACATCTGATCTTCAAAGCAGTGTATACATGAATAGCTGCAATGGCTTTTGCTTAATATGATTATATACATTTCTAACAGAGTCAGGAGTTTGCACAAGGCGCAATATGGCAATCTGGACAGGTTTTAGAACATACAACTTTTGGTATTTAACTACTGAAAGAATAATGGAGAAAAAGCATATTTACTTGATAAACTATCTTGAAGAGCAAAAAAATATGGACATGCACGCAGGCAAAGGGAGGAGGAATTAATAATAAAAGATGGTTTTGGCCAGGACAAAAGTCTTACTTCTCTGTGGTTGTGCAGGCTGAGGTACAAATGTTACTTGTTCCACAAACATACCTCTACTGTTTAAAACATCATTTCAAAACTCTGTTTCATTTATGGTAATACTTCCCTTGCAGATTTTCACAAAAATGTATCCTCCAAATCTCAAGGGTATTACTGATTTCTTGATCACTTTCTTGGATGCAGTGGGCTACTTCGCACAACATTTGTGGGTTGTTTCTGAACTGTAAATATAAACATGATATGCATCACCTTAGTCACACTGTACAAGGTTCACAAATATCAGAAGTGAACTTCCAGTTATCCGATTGCCAAGGAGTTCCCACCAGCACTGGAAAGTGGACACATCAAACTTCTTCTGTAATACCATTATCACAAGCCATCTGGGTATCAGGATATAAAGACAGGAAGGAAGTACTAATTAAAAGCTACATCCTTATCTTTACTTGTTTACACAGAATTAAAAAAAATTCTAGGAGACAGATTTTTATAAAATACTCCTAGTTGCCAAGAGCACCAGACTGCCTTTTTTGAGATTCAGCCATCAGTTCCAGTCACCAAAAGGAACAGCTCATTCCTTGCAAACAGGTTTGCAGCGTTTGCAATACCATCAGGAGTTCACCCAGGTCTGCAGGGGACAGCCTGCGTGTTTCCCACACACTCGTGTTGGAAAGTTCGCAGTAACTCGGGAGAAATGCACAAGAAAATGCCATCATTCACACTTTAAATAATATAAAAGATGTGGAATGTGATTGATTTCACACTAGATGGAATTGAGATTACAGTTATGGGATAGGATTTTTTACGTACGGTAAGGTCAAGTAATAGTAAATAATTAATGAATTATGAAACAAATCTTCTATAAGGAAACACGTGAATTCTATTCAGTAACACCTAAAAGGGTAGTTACACCAAAAAGCCATATAATACATCACAAAATTAAGAAAATGCACGATGCTAAGGAATAAAGAGCAGGTTGCCAGTATATGGGAATAACTGTAACTCTTATGGAATAAAAATAACATCTTTCCATACATACACGTGATTTCCATAAGTTTTACATCTCAATTTACAAGAAAAAGAAAAGTATTTTCAAAATTTTTTGCTGTTGCTTTTTGTGGCAAGATCTGTTTCCTCACCTCCAGCAGTGAGAGAGGTTCTCACCCATCTGAGGGTAGAATGATCAAGTAGATCGTGGCCTGGACAAAAACACAGGGCTCCTTCTCTGGTCTGACTGACGACTTGATTTTGGCTAAAATCTACGGATTGCTGATCATTATTCCCTCTTTACCAGTATAAATTTCACATTCTTTGATGCTCAGACTGTGAGTGTACGCTACAATATTGTAGTGATCTTGATTAGACCTCTGTGGATCATTGACATACAATTAATAACATGAATGCTAGTCTAGAAGGTAAAACAGAAACCCCAAAACACACTGAAATATATTTTTTGCCATGGAAGTTTCTGCATTAGTAGATGGGAAATTTGCTTTTTCACCTGCATAAAATTCTTTTCTGAATATAATACTAATGTTCTGACTTGCAAGATCATAAGATAATGGATTATCTTCTCTATAATAGAAGTTTTTGCTTATAGATGATAATACTCTGGATTTCAGATTTAACTATGACAAAGTATTACACTCAGAAAAAGACAAAGAGGAGGGGGAAAAATAACGAACTTTTGAGGAATGTGTTTCTCACTTATGGTGGCTGCTCAAAGCCATTCAGTCACTTTAAATTGTCCCAGGAGCTAAAAAATGATAAAAGAATAAATTTGGCAAAGTTTCTGGAAAGTTTTTGAATCAAATGCAGACAGATGATCACATCTATTTCTTAAAGAATCACGACCAAAAGTCTTGAAATAAATGCAAGACATTCACTGGGTCTCTAACAGCAATTGTCTCACCCTATAATGTACTTGCTTTGGTAACTGCAGATAAGGACACAGTCAGTGACAGTACATACAGTCAAAACAGAGAGTAAGTCTTGAGATAATTTAAAAACACCAAAATTTGCAGAGTTATAAATTTAAGTAAAAAATCTACAGTAATAAATATATAAGCAGCTTGAACCCAGTCTTAACAAAATATATTAAGTTCCATTTAGATGTAACTTCCAAAAAATTATCGCATTTTTCAGAGATGCTTACATTAGTAGCATCTTAAATAATGCAATCATCAAAAAGTCCCTTAAAAGACTGAGTCAAAACGCAAACACATACATTCCACAGAAATTACAAAAGAAAGTTAATTTTCGAGGAAATAAGCTATATTATACTTGTATAATAGCTG
Source organism: Buceros rhinoceros silvestris (assembly GCF_000710305.1). NCBI lineage: Eukaryota > Metazoa > Chordata > Aves > Bucerotiformes > Bucerotidae > Buceros > Buceros rhinoceros. The sequence goes on along the minus strand of NW_010426188.1, from coordinate 35,369 downwards.
TAAACTTTTCAGGCAGTCAGGACTGCCTGAAAAAGTGCCTAAAAGCACTCAGGACTATACAGTTTTTCATACGACCTCAGTGGTTCCTACGCTGTGCTCCACAGACTATGCTAAATAGTTCACAGAATCCTATGTCCTTGCATTATTTTCAGGTAAAATTTCCATAGCCATGATGTACCTTATAAAGAACTGACCATGATACGCAATGGCTCTGAACTTTGAAGTTAGATTATTTTTCGCATGTACGTGTAGTTTGAAAAGCCCACCACTGCTAATTTCTATTTTTAACTAGAGGGCTGACAAAGCTAACCGAAAATAGCCCTGTTATCCCCTCCCACAAAACCATTCAGCATGATTTTTGAGTCTTTTTCTTTTACTTCATTCTGTCTTCTCTAATCTAAGCAGCAAATTTGAGCTGCTAAAGAACACCGCATTGCACAAGGTACAACAGAGCACTTTGAGGCGCGACTCGCTAACTCTCACAGGCCCTGTGAAAGCATACCCCAAGATGACAAGGCAGAGAAGGTTTATATTCATAAGACTTTGATTAAGTAAGAGATTTTAGGACAGAAGAGACAAGTTAAAGCAAAATGAAAGGCTCCAAAAGTACTGAATTTGGCTTTTAAAAAAAAAAAACAACTTCACTGCTATAATCAACTTATTCCATGGATTATTCGGTAAGTGAAATTATCCAGCAATGAAAAATGCCATCAGTGAAGTAGATGAGGCAATGAGTATACGTGAGGCAATGAGTATACGTAAGCCAACCATTTAGATGCCTTTTAGCACATGTAAGCATTTGGTTTCAATTTAGTTTGTCAAATGCCTCATGCTATGGTGCTGGACCTCTCAGGAAGACAAAACCAAACCAACATAAACAGACAAGACAAACCTGAGCTGCTTCTCAAACTCCACAAAGAGCTGTACAATAATTTTCTAACGGTGTTAAGTTTTAACTTTCTTTCTTTGTTCCTGAAGAATAGCATGATTATACACCTAAAAATAAAGTTCCACCAAGTAAACCCCGGCACTGTAAAAGTTACTGATCTGGCTCCTAATTTCCTGAGCTTGATCCAGTAATTTAGCAAGCTTGAGTTTGCAATTTTAAAGGTAAACACACTGGTATAGCTGACCCCTGTAAACTTTTGAGAGGTTTATTACTGTACTCAGTTTCCACTAAAACTGGAACCAAGTCACACTGAAAATTTTGTCTTTCCTTTAAAAACAGTTTTTTGCAGTTAAGGAGTTAAATTACTTGCTTTAAATAAGTAAACATATTTAAGATTTAAATATTGTATCAAGAGCAGCAGGATGACAGCCAGAGTAAAGGCCTGAATGGACCTGCAGGTCATTTTTCCATTTCAGATTGCTGATGTTTGTTTCCAAGCTACCCGATGATGTTTCAGAGGTGCCACAGGCTGCAGGCCCCCGTGCTGACCACACCACATGAAACTACTTTAACTCAGGCTCCAAAGCTAGAAAAGTTAATTTATCATCCTGTCAAAATAATGACATTCATTCATAAATATCATCCAATCTCCTCCACACCTGGCTGAGTCTTCTGAGCAGCCTAGTGAAACGCACTAATTACACACATTCTCCGCCTGCCCTCTGGACAGTGTATCCCACTGTATTTGAAGAGAGTAATGACATAGAACTAAAAACTGGGCAAACGCCCTTAAACTTGACAGAAGAACAGACAGGCCAGAGAACCCAGGCATGTTAGGTGCCATACTCAGTCCATCAGATGCCAAGCACCTTGTATTAAGACTCTTCCACAAAGCCTTTTAGCTATCTTGCCCATGCAAAATTAATTTAAATGTATCAGGCAATTGATGATCTCTGTCAGAGCTTTTAGCTCGTATCCATGGCCCTGATCAAATGGACAGGGTTGAACTGCACTCAGTGCCTGTACACTCTCGCCTGGCAAATGACAAGACAGACACAAAACCCATTATTTCCTTTCCAAATCCCTACATGGTATCTAAGCTACTTCAGCTGTACTCTTACGCTTCTTGCATAAAAAGAGAAGCAAAACCTAGAACAACCCAAATGAATGGCATAGTCTTTTCAGTTTCCAGCTGAGTGCCCACTTAAACACTAGGCAAAGGAACAGAGAAGGTTCTTTCAGATACAATTACCTTCTGCTCTGAACATTCACCTCTAAAACTGAGGATGCTAATTCAAATCCTTTTATAAGCACAAAAAAAAAGATACACATCTCCCATTAAGCATTATGATTAAAAAGAGGAGGAGGTACAACCACATTATCTCCCAGAACATCCTAATCCAGTAGTTGATATCTGAAAATATTCACCACGTACGGCTCAGATAAACAAAGCACACCTAACATGAAGCTGAGTAAGGTTTACGTATTCAGAAGTATGAGGACTAACTAAATTCTGAAGTTGGGAAAACCAAGCATGTCAGTTACCATGGACATTTTGCAAAAGTTTACGTGCTTCAGAATTTTAGGAAAGATTTTGAGGATCCACGTTCTGAAATGCAGTGCTTGGTGACGCAGTAATGCAAAATGGGGGGCTGGTATTTTAAACTGAACTAACCCTAAGCACTGAGGTTGGCCTCTTTCTGCAACATTTCTTCATGAGCACGAGAATTCTGCTGCACCCTAAAAAGACATCACAACTTACAACTAAGTGTGCCAACCTGCCAC
>NW_010426188.1:29258-32655 GCF_000710305.1 Buceros rhinoceros silvestris | reverse complement strand
TGCTGAACCCTAAAAAGGCATCACAACTTACTACTCAGTGTGCCAACCTGCCACGCGTACTGTGGGATGCAGAAACTGTCACCTCTTTTTAGACTGACAGCCAGCTTGACCTCTCAAGTCCAGGTTTTAGATTCAAATTTTCTCCCTTTCTGTTGAATTTTTCTTTGCTTTCCAACCTTTAAAAGACCTGTTACCACCTTTGGTGTGTCATGGTAGCACTGGGCAGTTGCAATTGGGCAGAGTAAGCCTGTCCTCTGAAATGACCCGTCTGCGGCCAAGCAGTAATTCTGAATAGATTCCTGAATTTTAAAGCATTAAAACCACACTTACAAAATAACTTCTCAAGGTTACATGGCAGATCAGAGACAGAATCTAACCAGTCACCCAGGTCTCATAATAGATGTTAAAATCTCCATGGCATCACCTTTCATGAATGTCTCCCGTAATAAGGTACAGGAAAAAAAGAAAATTTAGAGCTGACCTTTAAAAAATATTCTTGTTATGCTTTTCAACCATTGGGGTGATAAGGAGGAAATGTTTTTCTTGAATGAGTATACTGTACCTTTAATGGTTCATTTGTAGTTCAGAATAAAATCTGAACTATTTGTTGTTCGTTGTTGTTATATTCTGTTCCAAGGTTCATAATTTGAAAATTGACTTTGGGGACTTTTTGCTTGGTCTATTAAAATGATTCATGTTGCATTCAACATAAATTGTGCATACACAGAGGAGGTTTAGCACACGTATTCACAGTATAATAACTAAAGTGAATTTTGTACAAGCTGCAGTTTGTGGCAAGGATGCAGTATCATTTGTCTTAATTTTTCTTCAGCATTACATTAGGCTAGTGCATTTACATTTTCAGGTATGGCTAAACACTTTAAAACTTTCTTTTTACAGCATGAGTAAAGAGAGAATCAAATCTACATGTTTACATGATGTAACAAAGTAATGCCTTTTTACTGTCTAAAGTACACATGGATTTACTTTCCATTTACCTTCCTGCACAAAGGCAAATGCAAAGTGCATGAAATATTCACCACCTATGAATCACAGAGTGTTCCTATTAAAAAGATGATAATGTTCTGTTTTACCTTTCAAGCCATGATATGGTAACAGTCACGGTGTCTAAGTGGTTTTGTCACTCTGAAGTACCAAGTAATATACAGTAAGGTATGAGAGTGCTCAGTGTTTTATAAAACCTAAGGACAATCTAGTGTCAACTGACTGAATAATTAAGAGCTGAGATACGATTTCAGATACTAGGTTCAGAAATATTTATTTTGCAAGCGGATTTGCCAGGACAGTGTGAATCACACTGGAGAGGGGGAAGAGAAATCAAGACTGTAATCTAATTGTCACTCTGTCTTCATGGAATCTCAGAAAAAGTTCATCTGTTATATGTACGTGTTTATAAACTAGTTTAAGATTTCTAACATGGAAATTTTTAAGAGGATATTTTAATTTCCAGCTGTACTGAGTGTGATATTTCACTATGGTTGTATTCGGGTCTTCTGCAGTGTAATTTTCTGCTCACCGATTTTTAGTATACAAGTGCCAACACTTGAGGCTAGAAAGCATGCAGAAATTCATATCTATGGACACAATGTGTGGGCAGACAGTCTGGACAAATAGCAGTTGTGTACAAAAATTCCTGCTTCTTGTAAGAACAGAATGGCTGGCATAATCAGGAACTGATCAATCCCTAGAAGTTAATGTTAGCTGCGAATCAACAACAACAACAGAAAAGCAAATCTTAAAAGCAAACAACTTTATTTATATAGAATCAAATAATCCGGAATGGATTTTGCACAAAAACAGGTAAGACATTACGCTCTTAATATTGCATTAGGAAGGAGCCAAGTGCATGTGGGAAGTCTAGCCAACACATATTTTGTCTTTAGGATTCAGAGAAAATAAACTCTTCCTTTTCTCCTTGGTTTTGATGGTTAATGCAGCCTAGAATGATTTCTGAGGCGTAATACAGACATGTCTAAACCTTAATACAATCTGAGAAGCACTTAAAATTGTAATATACTTACACAGAACCTATTGTGACCATCAAAGAAGACTGAGGTGAACCCACTAGAACCTTCAGGAGACCAATCTACCTTCAGTAGAACAATAAACCATCACAGCTGAAGAGCAAAGGTCTCCTGCCGTTCAGTATGGGCCCAAAGACTCTGAGATAACTGCCCATCATGCAAGTGGTTTCAACCTTTACTTTGGTTGCTCTGCTCTGCCATCTCAATATTTTGTTCTGTAAGCAGAGGTCAGTTAATAAACCTGCTTCCACCACCCTGGCACTAAATGAGCCTGACATCCACCACAGAAGAGCCGGTAACTGCAATACAGACCACATTACAATAAGGGCCAAGTTTTCAGCAGCCAACTGCTGCTTTTTCCTAAGCAAACACCACTCTACCTCCCCAAAACCAAATTTTTCTCTGTATCACATAAAAGAACATAAACGAGTATCAGAAGACTGCACAGCTAATTAACGTGCCCTGTTAGGCTCTACTAACCAAGACTGAGGATAAGCAGCTCCTGTTGCAAGCTGGATAAAAAGCACTTGAAACTTAAGGGTTTGCTTTCTCTCCTTACACGAGTTCATACTTCATGTTTATATTTCTGTCCATACGACATGAGAACAACTCTAGAATGCAAGTCACCTGCTTCCACTAAAACGTTCTTCCCAACACCACGCTCAGGCTGTGGGCACACAAACAGCCGGCACATGGCTGGAGCAATGCTTCCCGCGGCGCCGACGTACAAGAAGCAGACTGCGCATCTGACGGGTGGAAACGCGTGGGCTGTGCAATGAAAAGCAGGCCCGGGCAAGGCTGATAAATGTCACCCAAATCCATCCAAGGGTAACTTTGCAAAAGCTATGGCAGCGCAAACTCACATTTCGGAACTATTTTCTTTGCAATAGGCCAGTGTGTTTACTCATGCCAGGTTTGAGAAAAGTCAGTCTTGCACTGGCATAAAAGCAAAAGAGTCCACGTGCTATCAGACAGTTTATAGCTACTTGGTATGTCTTCCCTTCACAGGTAGGACTTAAGAGAGATAATCCTAACAGATCTCATTCCATGCAGTATTCCAAGACCATGTATCTGCAGAGATGGACTCAGGCCAAAAGAAAAAAATACTTGAAATATCCCCCCAAAACCTCTTGCATCACATTTGTTCCACTTCCATCAAGCAGAATTTTCTCATAAACCTGTTTAATAGTTACTATCTTAGTTATAAGCAGTAAGACTGATATTCTGAGTCTAGCTGAAGAAACATTAGGGTAGCAATGGATTTTAAAAAGGCATAGAAATGAGAAGCAAAAAGAAACAGATATTCTTGAATCAACTATCGCACAGAAAATGGGAGTCAAAACACATCTTTC
>NW_010426188.1:0-29166 GCF_000710305.1 Buceros rhinoceros silvestris | reverse complement strand
ATATAATACTCAAACTGCAGGACTTGCAATTTCTTTTTCTAGCTCTTCTTTCATAAGGAACATCAGTTTCCCATCACACTTTGAAATTACATAAACACTTATTAATATCCTCGAAATATATAGAGACCTTCATTGACTGTATTAATTAAAATTCAGGAAATACAAGTTAAAAGTATAGTGCAGAAAATGAAGAAAAGAAAACCATGTAGAAGCACTTAATTCCAAAACACATTCAGAATCAGAGATGCAGGTACTGTATGTGTTAAATCATATGGGAGGAAAAATACAATAAAAAAATAAATCTATATTTTAGTCTTTTTGGGCGGAAACAAATTATCTTATTTCCTACATGAATGGTTTCCTCAATTTGACGCCAATCTTTGGAGGCAACTTCAACTTGTCTGAATTAAACAGTTTGCAGAAGAATAGACTAGATTATTTATATTATAGAATACTGTTAAAAAATAAAATTGAAAGATTACTTTACCATACATTGAAAATAAGAACATGCACATCACTACAGCTTACAAAAATCTAATTTTACTTTTTCTGTTCTGAGAAGTTTGATACACATGTATGTACGTATAAATTCCCCAAATGGACAGCGCCCAAAAGAAAGGAGAAATTCACAAAATTGTCTTGCACCTGAGTACTGTGATTATAGATACACTGTAATTATATCTGCGTACTGTCATTATATTGCAATCAGAAAATCCTTTGGCATTTAACCTTTTTATCTGCAATAACTGCCCTGTATATATACAATATAGATAAACTTTGTATTTCACTCTGTACCTCATAAGTAAGTCTTGGCTTACACTTTCTAGAGAAGCCACGTTGCTTTTTCATACATAGAAGCACATTGAAAAATAATTAGAATCATAATAAATCAAAAATAATTCACTGAAATATGATTGTGGCCAGATGAAAATATTACAGATAGACGAACACTTCCTAACATCTAATTTTCAGAGATGTGGGCAATCAAATGAATAGTTTAGTTAACTAAAGTCAAACTTGCTTTGTCCACTCATGTTATTTTTACAGTTTAATAACATACAAACTTTACTAAGTCAAAGCCTAATTACACAAATACCCACAACAGACATTAATACTTCTCCATAGACATAAGTGAACCACGTATCATATCATGACCTCCGGCACTGAATGCTTACACAAGCAGCTCTCACGTACCAAAAAAATTTGACAGAATAGAGTGAAAACTATTTGCATTTCACAGAAACTCACTGTCTGCTTCACTACTTGGTGTAAACTCATTTCAAAAGGCTTAGCAGTCCCAGACAAATTCTGAAAGACAAATATACTCCTGCTGTGACAGAAAGCAGGAGGACAAACTCCATGTGAAAATACTCGAGGCACCCTGCACTGCGCTAGCCAAGCCTCTGGGATGGCCAAAGAGACCTTGTGTCCACCTGAGAAACCCTCTACTCCTCCCACCTTCTGCCAGCCACTGCTCTGGTGATATCGTAAATCTTGAGTTAAATTTGTTCCATGATTTGCCTAACAATTTCCTTAATTCGCTTCCTATTTTGATAGCAGCAACTACTAAACTAATGAAAATGTAACTGACTTGAAGAACAAATAGGAAAACTTCACCAAAAAATGGACAAGAAAGGAATAAAGGAGGAAAGATGTCTTCCTTTTCTGCGTACACAATGTTTTGGCAGGGGAGAACCTTCAGTTATTGTTTTACCCCTTATTAACCACAAGCCTCACAGTCTGACAACTGTTCACTTCCAGTGAGAGGTACCATCCATAGTGCTTATAAACTCTTCTTACAAACACTAAACTAGCATAGTAATAATATTCTTTACTGACAAAGGCACAGAGAGGCCACAGCCTCAGATGAAGTCCCATAACATTTCCATGATGAAGCTGGAAACACAACCATGGGTCACAACATGACTGCCCATTCCTTGTGCTAAGCAGCCATCCACACTCTCTCTTCAAAAGACACCCATCCAACTGCCTGGGGCAACGTGTTCAGCAGCCACGGAGAGGTGTGTGTCATACCTAACGGAACGTAGAGCATCCGCCACATTCATTGCTGGCGTAACTCAAAGGGCTTGTACCAGTGACGAATTTAGTCCAAAATTTCAGAACATGTGCTGAATTGTACTATCCAAATATTCTTCTATCCCGCTGATTTGAAGAGCTGGCTAAGCAACCTGTTGCTCAGACCCGCATAGCTCTATAGCGCAAAAAGGGTTATATCATCAGTACAATAAAATCATTTCATGACTTATTTGATCCAAAGTATCTCTTTTAATTGGTGAAACATTTTAAAGAGATCATTCTGAATATCCATTAAATGACTGTTGCACAGACTGAATGAGAAAGTAAGAAAACTCCCTGAAAATGCTACCCTCACCAAAGCCAAAAATAAAAGCTAGACATAGCTAAGTCTTGGATATCATGCAACTGCTGCTGTCACATGTGCTAGCAAAAGAAAGTCATATTAAATTAACATCTACTGCTCCTCTACTGACACGTTACACAGAATAACTGAATTTATATCAAAACTGAAACCACTGCAATATATTCAACTACCAGCAGAGCAAGAGAGATCATTGCACAAATAAGTAAACCTGAAGAAAACGTGGAGAAAATGCTACTGGCATTTCAGTTTTGCAGAAAAGCTATTTTGGATATTTAAAATGAGGTGACCTACTATTGAGAATAAACCAAATGTGCATGTACTCCCAGCATAGAATACTGGTAGATTTAAGCTGCATGGAGCTTGCATGAAGCTACAGTCACTTAGGTTTGCGACTACCACTATGAAATAGCTCACTACTCCTTGAGGCAAAACTTTCTACACAAGTGGTAAGACAAGAGAAAAGGCCAGGAAAGAATGCCTGCAGTAGGTATAAAAAGCTACAGTGACACATACATGAAGATATGGTGGGACTTTTCAAGAAGATATTGTGGTAAAGCACCTTCACTGCCGCTTCGCATTCCAGGGTCATTCTTTCCTTTCCTCTTCTTTGATTTAAGTATAATGCATTTCAAAAAGATGTAACCCAAGTCCTATGTCCAGCCATTTACTTCTCCAAAACAATACACACGGAAGTATCAAGGATTGTTTCTTCAAAAAAAAACTAAAAGAAAACAACAAAACACACCTTCTCAGAACTATCAATGAGTGCTTGTACTGAAGATCAAATCTGAACCATTCAAAACCCTTCAGTTCCAAGTGGATGAACACTCCTGGATACACAAAAGGCTAATATAAGCAGTCACTTTGACTAGAGTCCCACGGAAAACACTGAGCAACAAAAGCCCCTTACAGCAATCTGCAAGAAGGAGAAATAAATTAATCAAACTGCCAAACGAAGAAGGCTAGGTTTGACCTCCTTCTGATCTCATTACTTCTCTATTACCCTTTTGAAAAACATCCTCTTACAAAGATCACTAATTGAAGATTATGTGGAGGGGAATCGCACCTCTCCATCACCGTGGTAACTTTGACTCATTTGTCATTCTAATAATTCACTTCTTTTCTTTTCTGAACAGACAGAGACACTAATAGACTATCATCAGTTAAAAAGGCAATTTTTCCATTTAATTGCACTCATTAAATACTGCACTAGAACAATTGGAAAAGCAATACTCTCAATATTTAATCATACAATAGCAATAATGAAACATTACTTCAAAACAAATGTGGCAACACGGAGGAAGACATAAAACTCATGTAACTCCTGGAGCATCAACGTATTTTCTGCTAAAGATATTTGAAACTTTTTTCCTTACTGTTTTTTGACAATTGGGCATATGAAAGGAATGGACGAACAGCATTGACTACAGCTACACACTAGAGAGAAACAAGTGGGCAAACGCCTCCGTAATTACCTCATCTCTCTTGCCATTGAACCATGACAATAGAAAGGATTTCACAAACCAAAACAGCAAGTCAGTGTATTTGTGGAAAACACTGAACATGACTGGATTTGCACACTATTTTACTGGAACAAATTCTATCACTTAGGAATGTAATTGAAGATAAAAAGGTTAATCTGGCAGAGTGACTGCAACGGGCACAGTCATCGGTTGTCTATTTGCCTGGGATATCTTATTTTCTATCTTCTACAGAAATCGTACATCTTTCTTCAGTGTAACTGCATTCCCATTACAGAAAGTTCACTATAGTTTAACTACTCAAGTAACATAGTAGGAGCTATAATAAAACCTGTACGTTGAGGAGATGTGCAGAAAACTTAGAAGTGCCTGTTTCAATTTCAGATGTCACAATACACAGTGGCTGTCAAGAAATGTTTCTATTTTTACTGCAATTCTATCTGTAAGTGTAACTACACAAAACCCAATCAAGCAGTCAGGCTAACTTCACTGGGACTATGCCTGTCAATAGATACCACTTTACCTGTCATTTTATATCTAGCTTTCCTATAGCACCAAATTAGTTAACTATTTCATTTAGGATTTGATGAGCACGGTAGTCAAGGTTGGTGACTGATACGTAAGTGTGCTTTCCCATTCTACTTTACAGCTTTCAAATCAGAGCAGGTTAAAGTTGTTAGAAGTGAAACAGACAGAAAGAGCAGAAAGCAGCTTAAACTATATATTTGCAGGATACCTATTTCTCCCAACTGTTGCATGCACTGATTAGTGTCATCATTGTACAAACATTCCAGCTCAAATCAGTCAGGGTATCCGGTAGATACACTGCTCTGCTGGTTCAGTGGATGCAGTGAGACATAATCAGCAAAAAGAAAGAACAGAATTTTTAAAAAACAGTTATCTGAGCTCCCTTTGCTAGGAAAAGATGCACCAAGTGTAGTATCTCCTTAATCAATTATTTATTCAACACTTGCATGTGAGTAACCTTATTGATCCCAGTGAGACTAAGTGCTGGACCAATATGAAAGAAAATGACAACAGGACAGGAAGTCAAGAGGCATCATGCAAGGCCAGGTCAGAAAGGCTAAATGTCTAAGATAGCGGCATATTCAATTTTTAAAAAAATGTAATTTAGTTTTATTCTTCTAGCTACAAATCTTAATATCATAACATTTTCAATGACAAATCTCTATGTGTAACATTTAACAGTCAGGCAACAGTCCCTGAATGACTATAGACCACATGAATTAAATATACAGTGGTACCAAGGATCTGATTTATACATAGCTTTTATTGTAGTTATTTATACGTTATTATAATCTATGCAACTTGTAACTTGTTATATAAATTCTAACTTACATTATATTTAGCCATTACTCTTCCTAAATAGAATTTCACATCCCTTTAAAATCATACTTAACTATTGTTAAACTAGCAGCTGTGGTTCAGATCAGGAGTTGATGGACATCATGTGAACACATATGGCATGAAAAGAGCAGCTCTGAAGAACAAGTAAAGGGGCAGCTGGGGTAAACACATCCCCCCATCAGTCAGATTTCTTCATGGATTCTGTGATAGAAAGTGCTTGAAAAAACTTCGTTTTATTTCACCCCAAAATCTCTCTAGCCAGCCAGGTTTTTTTAGTACAAAAACCCTACGCCTGGTATTAGACAAAAGCAGAGAGCAAGGCTAAATGAGGCTATCTAGACATGCCTCAGAATTTCACAGATAAAAGTATATTTAATCAGGGTTCTCCTCAGAGTTGTGAGTACATTTTTCATAACCTTTGCTGTTCAGTTCCCAGTTGAACATCTAGACATAATGAGCCAGAAATGCTTGTATGAAAGGAGTAATTATACAAATGAAGGATACACAATGACTTCATAGTAAAAGGAGTGTGTTTTCGTGAGGTGTAGTAAAAAAGGAGAAAGATTTTGCAGAAAAATACGAACCTAACAAAATACCATAGTTTGATACTTAAACTGCAAGGGAAGAATCCCCTATAAAGGCACAAAACACCATTATGCTCATTGAGAAAGAAAAGAACACTCGTTTTCATTCCAGCTCATGTAAAATTGCCTGCAATCACAGCACCTGAACATGTGCTTTTTCCTTCCGAACAAGTTCTTGCACAAATTCCAGCTCTGAGGGTACAATCAGGCTTTTAGAGCGGCACAGGGAGAAGCAAAGAATGTCTCCCCTTGCACATGTGCTCTCCAGATTCATCTGTGTAACTGGCTTCTGCCTAATTCTCAGCATGAGAATAAGCTGAGTGCCAAGGCTGTCTCGTGGTTAAGACAGTGGAACCTGTTCTGCTCCATTATCTAAATGGGGTTGATGGTCTCCCCTCAATCTCCATATATTTTTACATGTATTAGAAGGAAAATTGGTTTTTCCATCTGTAATCCAATAACTGCCATATACTAGGGTGTGGTCAAGCCCACATCAAGCCCAGTTACTAAAAGGGTAGCCAGTAATAACAGCACAAGGAAATGATCCGCAGCAATGCAGTGCAGCATTATAAAACCTTCTTCACTTACATGTGCTTACTCTTAATGACACAGCAGTAATCTTTCATCTGGAGTGAATTCAACTTGTTTATCCATATGAATTGGTTCTTTGGTGTCGAGATATGAAAACTTCAAGACAAAAATTACATTATTACTGATAGACCCACTGTACCAATGACTCCATCTCCATTCTCAGAGGTGCCTTGTTTCAAGCCAGCAGATGGTAATAAAAATACCGCGTTCATTCTCACCATGAGCAAGTCAAGACACAAAAGAAGCGACAATCATCAGGCTTTTTATCCTCAGAAAGTACTCAGCGAGGAACAGATAAAGCACAAGAAGAGTTTTTTCTTCGCCTCCCTATTCCAACAAGCATCAGATTTCAAACGTGTGCAGAAATCCATTGTGAAAGCAAAAATACAAACAGGTTGCAAATGAGAACTAACACATTTACATAAAATCAGTCCACCAGTGCATATTAAGGTCTTTAAGCGGGTGCAGTCTCCCGCTCTGGAAGTACCCGAACTGCTAACTGCTGAAGACCAGAAGGGTATTTCAAGAGAAAAATCATTCAGTACATATTGTGTTACTTACTATCCCTCTTTAACCATCTCTATTGACCATCACTCGAGACAGGGATGGGACCTGATGAATTTTCAATTTGACTTAAATGCTGTACTTAGATTTTTAATACTAAAATCTCAAATCATAAAAAGCAGATAAAATGGCTTTATATCAGCCATTATAAGACTTTTATTCTAACAGTTTAGTTTCAATCACCTTCGGTTTTGCATAGGCAGCCCAGAGAAATTGAGTCAATATACCTGTATGCACATAACATGATTTATTGTCTTCTCACTAGAGACATCAAGTGTAACCTTAGGTTGATGCTTTATTGATTCAATATCTATCACGTAAAGGATATAAAATTGGTTTCCTGCTTTTAAGACCAGTAGTCCACAAATGTACTCACTTCCCTTCCAGCACCTGAACCCTGTATTATGGCCACAGCATGACAAGAACTAAGGTGAGGTAACTTTCACTTAGAAATCAAAATCCTGATTGAAACATGCAGAAATTAATAATTTAGGCATAGAAATTTAACCCATTCAAAGAAAATTAGGGAAAAAACAGACTAAAGTCAAGCCTACTCTTCACTATTCAGTTAAGACTGTGAATATATGACATATACCAAGTGCATTTAAAAAGTATTTATCATTTATCTAGGTACTTGCTTCAAAAGAAGCAAGAAATATGGGCAGAACACCTAAACAACAATCTATGCACATTAGGCATTTCAAAGGTAGCAAAGTCATGGCAGAGATTAATGAAATAACTTTATCAAAAGCTAAACTAGCAGCACATAGAAGAATAAAACCTGCCTCCAAGAAGCCATAAATCCAGTCCCAATTCCTGTGTCCTCATCCCTCTTTGTTTATTTGTACAGAAGGGAGAAAAAATTAAGACCCAATTTTTCAGAAGGAATAGTAGCAAACCTCGATACCAGCAGAAAAATATTATGTAATTTATAAGGTTGAAAGAAAAGGCAAACTAGGACACTTATGCTATAAACTAAGCGAATGCTACTATATGCAAAAAGTAGCTCGTATAATTTAAATAAATAAATAAAGTGCAACTCGACTTTTTAAAGCATTGGTTTAAAAACAAACCACAGGGGAAAAAACAAGGCCCTCGACTGCTAAATGTTACAACTGATAAGACTTCAAACAAGTCACCTGTGGTCATAATCTCGGCTTGTTTCAGCAGCACATGTACTAAAATTGGAATGATACAGGGAAGATTAGCACGGCCCCTGCACAATGATGACATGCAAATTCACGAAGCATTTTATTTTTCTTTATTTCCAGTGCTCATATCTTCATCAGTGACACACACAGCGGGATCGGGTGCACCCTCAGCAAGTTTGCACATGACACTAAGCTGAGTCGTGCAGTTGACACTCCTGAGGGATGAGATGCCATCCCTAGGGACCTGGACGAGCTGGAGAAGTGGGCCCATGTGAACCTCATGAAGTTCAACAAGGCCAAGTGCAAGGTCCTGCATGTGGGACAGGGCAAATCTTGCTATTAATACAGGCTGGGAGATCACATGATTGAGAGCAACCCTGCAGAGAAAGACTTGGGGGTACTGGTGGATGAAAAGCTGGACATGAGCCAGCAACATGTGCTCACAACCCAAAAAGTCAACCATATCCTGGGCTGCATTGAAAGAATCATGGCCAGCAGGTCAAGGAAGGTGATCCTGTCGCTCTGCTCTGGTGAGACCTCACCTGGCATACTGCATCCAGCTCTGGAGACCTAAGCACAAGGAGATGTGAATCTGATGGAGAGGGTCCAGACAAGAGCCACAAAATGACCAGAGGGACGGAGCACCTCTGCTATGAGGACAGGCTGAGAGAGCAGCCTCGAGAAGAGAAGACTCCAGGGAGACCTTACTGCAGCCTTCCAGAACTTAAAGGAGTCTTATAAGAAAGACGAGGATGGTCTTTTTAGCAAGGCCTGTTGTGACAGGACAAGAGGTGGTGGCTTTAAACTAAAAAAGGGGAGATTTAGACCAGATATAAGGAAGACATTTTTTACAATGATAGTGGTGAAACCCTGGCACAAGCGTGGAAGAGATCCACGCGATCATTCTGAACAGGAAAACCACTTCTAGAGCACAGATTTTTCTATCTTAGTGGCCAAGAACTATACAAAAAAACAGGTAACTATCACATTCAGATTAAATGAGATGGTGCATGCAACAGTTTTCCAGTTGAAATCATGGATTACTAGAATTACAACAAAATTTGTAAGCAATTATCTTAAAAAAAAGAAGATATTGGACCACATTTTTAAGTCTCTAATACCACAGAAACAACAGGAAGATAAGAATGCTACTTGTACTTCTTTAGCCTTTCCAATAAAAATGTATTTAGCTGCTTTACAAACATTTACTGTCAAAACATTCACTGAAATGAAAATTATAAAGTATAGCAAAATACGTAACTCAAATAACTATATAAATCAGCACAAAGGAAAAACAATAAAGCCTAAAAACTTTCGGAGCCTGTAATAAGGACTCAGGGTCCTTCATAAGCTTATCTCAGCTTAGATTTTACAACATAGACAAATACCTTTATCACATGGAAGAACAAAAAAGCAAGTTCAGTGTTCAGACAAACTGTATTGAGCTGATAACAAATAAATCAATTTTTAGGTTTTTAGCTCCTTTATCAATAGCACTCTTACAGATCGAGAATTTTCTAACAAGAAGCTTTGACTGCTGACTATACAATTCCAACTTCTTTTTTCCCCCCAAGAGTTTCCCAAATTATGCTTACTAGCAAAACCAGCATAAATTCACTTCCTTTGGATTTACACTGGTATAGCTAAAATCAGTTTCTTAATAAAACAGGTTTAATGAAAAATAAAATTTTAAAGTTACAATAAAAAGAAATGATTTTCCCATAAAAATGTGGTGATACATGTCAAAGCACTACAACTGAGGGTACAGACAGAAAAGTATTACTCTGAAATCAGAAGGAATAACTAAAATAATATTCTATTAAAGGCATGTTCGTATATCAGAATTTATCCCTGCTACGAAGCTAGAAATCTCAAAATTACTTTTTACTGGAACCTCTTTATCCATTCCCAGATCACTGATGACACACGTAGCTGCCACAGAGTCATCAGTACTCTGTGCTGCCTCCTCTGCAGCCTTCACCCATGCACCCTCTTCCCAGTGGTCCACAAGCTCCATTCACACTCCTGATGATTTGGCCCTTCTGGCCGTACCTGAGCTATATCACAGGTATACCTGTCCTGAGCCCTGTCTTCTAGACACACCTTGGGCCTCTGTTGAAGCCTCATCTCCAGTCCTGTTTCTAGCCTCACCTGTTACTGCTCCTATCTGGACACCCTAGATGGATCCTAGATCTGAGTCACCCTCTTGCCTTTTCTGGGACCGTCTGGGGAACTCTTTATCACCACCTTGCTCAGGAGATGCTGTAAGACTGAGCCATGGTGGGTGCTCTTTGCTTGTGGCTCACTCTCTCTCAAGAAGCAACCCTGCTCTTGCTGCACCCTGGCAGTAGCATTGGTGTATCTTCCAAATATTAACATAATACACTGACAATGTTGCTCTTTCTCAGCAAAAACTTGCCATGGATCTTAGTGTTCTTTTCTGGCTGTTGTATTCTTTCGCTGTTTTTTCAAGAATTCCCAGTTCTTCTAGGGAGTCAGATTTCTGATATAATTCATTCTATCATCCCAACATGAAATAAAAACACATCTTCATTTCCATCCACACTGAGACCAATTCAGATTTATTAAGGCTTCCTTGATATTCAGTGATGTCTTATAAGCACTAAATCATCATGAAAGCTACATAAGCGAGAGCCTGGAATCCTAAAAAAACCCCAAAACCCAATCAAACAAGAAGTCCTCTGAGAAGTATACATCTCCTATAAAGCACAAAGCTTTCTAGAGTTCCCTGGAATGAGCACTGTACCTCTACTGCTCCTCCTTTCCTCTTTGGGTGATCAATCACATTCAGCAACAAGAAGAAATGGAAACACATTCTGATCTCTGGGCTTCTGGGATGGCTAAAACACCCGCAGAGCCCTTCCTCTCATGCAAAAGCAGAACAATAATAATGAGAACGAGCTTCAGCTGCATAGGCTTTTAGGATCCTCACCCTTTAAGTGCTGGCCTTAACTTGTCCGTGGATTCCTTACATGCTATCCCTATATAATATGCTCCACAACCAGCAAGAGACAAGGACTATCGCCTACATTTAAAGACAAAACATGGGCATAGATATATTTTTATTCACTATCCAACAGCGTATTCAAGGAATGAAGTTCTTTGGACCTTTCAGGAAAAGTGCCATATATCCTTATTTCTACTTTTTATACCCAAGATTTTAAGAAACTGTGCAATTTTGTTTGAAAAGAAAATATTAAAAACAAGGGCAAAGAGGGTATTTACTCTCTCACAGTGTAACTGTCACCAAAGAAACCTGAGAGATGTTTGTATTCGTAGAGGTTTTGCCATACAGACTAACTGGATGTTTAAAAATCAAAAGGAGTGTGTGTTTCTGTTTTCAAAGCTTGGGCACTGTGGATAGCTACACCTGTTAATCCCGAGACATTTGGGGCAATTTTAAGCCCTGCAAACCAGGCTGAAATTGTTAAGAAAAAACGTCTTGGCCATGTAGATAGCCTACTCCATGTCACACATCCATAAGCCTGCTTAGCGGGCTTTGCATAGCCCATGTGTCTGTTCCTGGTCCGATTCCTCTGGCGATGTAGCATGAGCAGTTTACTGAAGGTTTTACTTATCTCCGTTAGAGTAAGAATACTTGAAGGATAACATGACAAACCATGTACAGAGGACGTACAGACATACTAATTCCAACACTCACTTTTGCAGAACTTCTGATGCTGTAACGTCCTTTTGATAAATCAGCAACACAAGCACATCACTACTGAACAGGACTTGCTACAACACTTACTCCCCTCCAGTGTAAATATCCGTATTGAAGCTTCCCCGTGTGATGGCTCAAAGTATTGGACACATTTCACATTTTTCTTGTACTTTAGAGTACAATTCTTTCAAACCTTCACTGCAAGGAAGCAGAATTAGCTCCTGCTGTATCACAGGACTTAGAAACTATTTTAAAGGACACTTTCATCACACGAGAATTGGTCACAAGCGCCCAAAAGCTTTCTAAGCATAAGGCACTTTTTGAAAATTGCTAATAGATTTTGTGCGTTGTGGTGTAATTAACACAGGATGTAAAATTGCCAAAATATCAGAATGTGAGAGTCAGATATATTTTAAGTACTTCAGGAGGCAGCCCAGCAAAGCTGTTGATCCATCAAAAGATCAAACTGCTGCTGAAAGCATCCTCTAGCTTACACAATTGAAAATCGAAGGCACGAGCCATACAACAAACGCAATCTAGAGAGTAGATAATGACTCTGATTTGGAGTGAAAGAGCATTGATAACTCTGCTCTAGATAAAAGTGAAAGCTCTTGGAAAACACACCTAGAAAGGGGCCAACGGAAATTGGATATTTAGCAGCCTTAGTTCCAACCTGATCAGCCGTCAGCAAACTCACACTGAAAACAGGACACTGTCGCAAATCAACATACCACACAGAAATCTTGCCTTTGCTAATTTTCTCCGCATCTAATAATCAAGTTTACTCTATATAATTAAGAAGGGCATTCACAGAGACTCCAGAGTTTAATGAATGGCAAAAACAGGGGGTTGGTCAAATTTTAATCCATTTGACCATAGAAACTGTATTGAATCTGATAACATCCATGAGAGGACTACTGAGGGACTTGTATCCTGTATGAACTATACCCAAGGCTCTTAAATTCATTTGAATGCATTAATTCCTAACCTAAATCACAGAAAAGTAATATAGTGTTATTGTATTTTCAAATGTATACTAGAGCGCAGTGCACAAACAGAAGACTAGTTCATTTATATCATGTGGATTCATTAAAAATAAAATCACCTCCTAAGTCTATGTGTGTTGATTTTTGAGTTGCAAACGTTCATATTTCCCATGTGTAGGAAAGGAATAATTTTATACTTAGGTGTATTCAAGGCCTTGAACTTGATACAATTTAATATTAGAGAAGGAAAATAAAAATATAATGAAAGATTCTCTATTTCATGTGTTAGAAAACAATATGTTTTTCTCATTAAAACCTCAGATATAAATTCTATAAACCATGAAATTACCTTTGAGCCCTTACTGAAATAACCAGTTCACAAATAAATGATCCATGCAAGAGGAAAAGTGAAGATTAAAATAATAAGAGAAAGTTATATTTTTATATCAGCATTCAAAAAACCTGAAAAAATCCCACCACCAATTAATAGCATAGACTTACACATAGAGATTCTACTTGAAGAGGTAATCCTGACTGATTTAATTCAGCCACATTCTGAGATAGCCATTAGTCATAGTTTCCAATGATGAGGAATTAAGTCTCATAAGAAATTAAGGCTGATTCAGTCCAGGGAAGTGTTTGCATAGCTTTGTTCCATGAGAGTTTTTCCAGCAGACACGCTGTTCCATTTGGTGCAGAATCAGTACCTGAACAATTAAACAGCGCTACTTGAGTTAACTGCCCATTCTGCCTCCACGAGCATCCTCCCCAGTTGTCCATTTCAGTTCTGCAACAGAGGCTCAGTTTTCGCTTTGGAGAGCAGAAAGTTAAGAGGAAAGTTACAAGGTTGAGTTCCCTGAAGACTGTCAGGCCAGTTCTCCAAGAAGTAGCTAGCTCATGAGCACTTAATGCCCTTCAAAGTGATCCTACCAAAACAAAGGCAAGTTTGGTTAATTGAGAGAGACCCAGCACGTGGTATTTGGTGGCCTCCATCATAGCTCACCATCAACAGCCTTCCCCTCAAAACCACTTACTATTCCCAGGGAATTCTCCAGGAATTATTCTCCAATTCTACCACAGTCCTCACCAGCCCTGCCCCAGTTTTCTCAGTCTTATGCTACCACAAGGAGCGGATTTTCCTTAGAGGCCCCTCAGAAGCCCTTCACATCACAAAGCGGCTACAACTCAGCTATTTTCCTGTTGCCCTTACATGGCATGTCCCTACTTCGGGCACTTTGTTGCAGTCAGGTACTGATCCATTAGGCTCAGGGGGCTTCCCAGGTGTGCAGCCCCAACTGCTCCGCGCAGCAAAAGCAGGCGCCTGCCTTCCCAATGCAAACACATCTTGCTGCCAACCTACAGAGACTGGAGAAAAGAAACCCAGATCTGAGGAGACTTTAGTTAGCCTATAGAAAACTGAGAACAACCCACCATTTATTCAATATTCAAATATATTGCAGTTAAACAGCTGTTTAGGGGGTTTCTTCCTTTTTTCTTAAAGAACCTTTCAAAAGCATTTTACCAGTGCCATGAGCAAAAATAGATTTATTTTAGAGATATGGAAACTGAGGAACAGAAACATGGAATTAGTGCATTAAATTCATTTGTTTTTTAATGGACAAAGTGCAGGCTCTGAGGATAGAAACACCAACAAGAAGCCTATGCCCTAAATATCTTCAAAACTAAATATAAAAAAAAGACACAGCCAAAAGACAAGAAAATGTTTAGTATGTGGACATATAAACAGAGAGACCTTATAAAATGTGATACAGAAAGAGAGAGGGGACCTACCGAGGTGGAAAAACATGATATGGAAGGGAATGGAGAAAGCCAAGATTGGAGCTCCGTGCCAGCCGCACAGGGGACAGAACACTGGAAGTGAACAGAAAGCAAGCTGATTGCATCATCAGTGACAGAGCTGGTGCTGCTTCTCGCTTCCTGCTGTGCCAGCTTCAGCCTCTGGCTGACCCCTCCATTCAGCTACTTTCCCCAAAAAAACATGTGCTTGGGAAAGGCTATGCTGCAGGTCCCTGGGGAGCCTCTCAGGCGCAGCTTTGAGTCCATGGAGCATTGTAGAAGAGAAGTCATTATGCTTCACTCAATTAAAAAAGAGGCTGCAAGCATAATTGCCTCTGTTTTCTAGAGCTGCAGGGCATCATCCACACAAAACAATGGCGATTCTTCAGGTATCAAGTGCCAAAGCTTTTAAGTCAAAACCAACACTATTTACCTACCAAACAATAACAACAGCTCTTGAGGAAGATTAGATTGTGAATTCTGCTTGGAAGTTTAAAAAAACTGCCAAACTGAACAAAAGTAGGGAATTATTCATTGGAAATCCATCTGAGGGCACCCATAATTCCATTGGCACTCTGAGAATGTAACATCGAACTACTTCTGTAATCAATATTATTCTGTATTATAAAAATAATACTGACTCCTCTTTTTTTCCGTAATACTGGAAGTTTAGATAATTAATTTCAGGATGATAGGAAAATTTAAAAGTGAGTAAATCCCTAAAAACAGAGCCTAGATATTGAACACAGTGGCCGCCACTTAAACAGACTGGTGTTACAAGACGTGCTTTAATACATCTGCCTTTTAAACTTTGCACAGATACTTGCAATAAACAAGCTAGCTCCTGTCATAAAGACTGAAATTTAAGTTAGAACATATTAGCAGCCTGCAGTGGGCAAACATTCAAAAACATTATGGTTTTAATATAATTATAATTGTTGAACATGTTAAACCAATTAACCACAAATATTCTGTTTATCTGAGATGGTGCCAAGAATTGTGAGCCACAGTCAAAATAACATGATACTGTGGCCCTTCTGCAAAGAACAGCACTAAATCAAAAGGAAAACATATGGAAAAAGGCAAAGCAAGTATGTTATCTGATATTTTATAAATTGTCAAATACCATAATTTTAAAATTTCACTCGTACAGATATAAACTGCCACATACATTTATTTGATTAATTCACACTGTAAAAGTTCATGTCACCCTCTAAAAACAAGGGCTTCAGAATAACTTTCTGTGCATGTTTCTTTTTTGTCCATCCCTCAGGCATCCAAGATTCCACAAAGCACAAACATAAACGTAGATAACAGAAACACCAGTTAAGAGCTGCCATGCCTTCAGCATTAGAAGCAAAATTATTTTGTTGCCTGCTTTTCTTTTCTGCCTCAGCTGCAAGAATATAAAAAAAAAATATTTTAAACAACCAGAAGAGCTCAGTCTTATGAGGAAAAAAACAAACCACTACAATTTGTCTTTAAGAAAGAATTATTAAAACCCCTGGTTGTACAACTCCTATTTAGACAATTTCAATGCAGCAAAAGCACTTTTTTCAATGGTGCCCCCTAAATAATTAAGCTGTTCCTTTTACCATACTTCCTATATTACAGAAGTCATTTTCCTACAACAAATCAATAACTCATTCCTTATGTCAGTCATTTTTCTCCATTTAACTGAACAGACTTAAGTCCAACACTGAAAGTTAGATTACCTTTGAATTATGTGTGTGATTTAAAATTCAAAGTACTACACTAAGCAGCTTTTTAGAGTGACCACTCTACAGCCTCTTCGTATAGACAATCCCTCAACAGACCTTCCCGACAGATTGAAAGCAGAACAGCAACCCTGAAACAGTTAAAAAGGAACATCAACAGGAAATGGCCAGACACATCTCATCTATTTACAGAATTAAAAAGCCAAGCTACGTGCGACACTTACCATAATATCCCCAATACCCCGTTCTTTCAGATTAAGTAATAATTGCATCCGATGGTATAATTTAATCATACAGTTCAAGCAGCTTTAAGTGACCTTCTTTTGCAGATACTGTCAATTAAAAATCCAGTCCCACTGTTAAAATATTTGAAAACTCTGCTTGTTTCTTAAATAACTGAAAACTAAGAACAAAGAAAATTAAATACTAAAATGTAAACTTCTCCACATTCTGATGAGCATATAATAGAATGTCTTAACATCAG
Organism: Buceros rhinoceros silvestris; assembly: GCF_000710305.1. Classification (NCBI taxonomy): domain Eukaryota; kingdom Metazoa; phylum Chordata; class Aves; order Bucerotiformes; family Bucerotidae; genus Buceros; species Buceros rhinoceros. The sequence goes on along the minus strand of NW_010426188.1, from coordinate 12,356 downwards.
CTTGTAGTTTAGTCACAGGTTAAGGGAAACATCGGTGCATTTTACATAAATTTATAGCGTAAGATGTGTTCTCACTAGGAACAAATCACTGACAAGAGAATAACCGATATAGAGAAGAAAAAAGATAATACATGGAAAATACCCTAATAAAAATGTTCATACTTTGTGCAAATTGTTATAAACTTGATAATATTAAGGAAAAAAAATGTAGAAGCAATCTTCAAGCAGTGCAAGCCAGGGGAGCTTGCATAAATTTAATTAACTGTCCCTTCTCAAAAGAATAAAACAATTTAATTAGTCCTTCTATATTAAAGGTACCGATTTGGTCACGTTGCTTTGTCACCCGCTAGTTGTCTATTACTCTAAAGCTCAAGTTGTTGTGACATTTGTAAGAACCATCATTTGACTGTCTCAGCTACAATCCACTTTAAGCTTTTCATAAAAAACTGGTTTCATGGCTGGTTTCCTACCTCTGCTATTTAACATGAATAACTAATGCAGCTGGGCACCTCTTGTTGTCATGCACTGCCTAGAACTGTCAAAGGTCAAAATATCTGGTTTGAAAAAAACTGATGGCTTTTATCTTTACTGAGTTTTAGTTTATTGCTAGGTTTGAGTGCACGCTCCCTCCCCTGAAATTAGCAATACAGAGAAGCACTTCGTGCCAAGATCTCTGATTTGGGGATACGCAGAGCCAGACGAATCAGAATTATTTTTCATGTTAGCAAGTCATTACAATCAATCACTGATTTCTAAGATGATATAACAGTAAAAACTGCAAAAGTGTGGGTTTTTTAAATGCAGAAATTCTCATTTTTCAGCCTTAGCATCATCCCTCCAGACTCTGAACCTCAGCATTACCTGAAGCAATTAGAAGAAATCTAAGTGGTAAAGTAGTGTTAGGTAATGCTTTATCTTCAGCATTCTGGAAGCTCAGCAAGACTTCCACTCCAAGCTGCTCTCCACTTCATTTCGGCTCAGCACCTTGAATCTGTTCTCTACCAGCTGCTGATGTTCCTTGTATTGAACTGAGAATTTGTGATAAAAGCAAAACTTCCTGCTGTGCATCAGCTTTGCACGAGAACACTCGATCCGAAGTCATGATACACTTCAGATGCATTTTTGTAAATATTTTTCATTTCAGGTAAACATGCATGGTGGGGGTGAAATCAACAGCTTAAGTACTAATTACAATTATTACAACAATTACCTGAAAGCAGAACGAATACATTGTACAGGTTTGTTAATGCTACAGTATTTACAGCAATGTTTTACTGCAGGGACCACATAGTATTTTCTGATCATTTATAAATCAAAGTTAAATACTTTGCTTATTTCCATAAGGAAATACAAAGCAAAAGAGCATGATGAGTTAGAATGAATCAGTTAATTTTGTTAGAAATTTATTTTTGATGCAGAATTTCTTGCAATAAAACTCATGCACTTGTACTGCTATCTTAAATAGGTCAATATACAAAAAACTGGGACTGAATAAAATTATAACCATTATTGGCTGAATTATAAACAAGTTACAGGGTCCACTCTTCATGCAGCAGGACTGTAATTCTTCTGCATGTAGAGTTTTCATGAGATCAAAATACTATTTAGGTTTAAATAAAAAGATCTGTTATTTTAGTTAAGTCTAACAATACTAGAAAGTAAAATTCCTCATCTGGGGCTATAATATTTGTTGAAAAAAACCTACTTCAAAACATTAATCAAATTTTTCGCCTACTGGGCAGCCATATGGTAAAGCAGCATGTGAATCTCACAAACTTGCTGATCTTCTGTAACTGGGTGCTATTAATTACGCTTGCTGCATCCATCTCTTAGATTTTCGCTTTGTGAAAAAAGTATTTATTGCAACAGCTTTTACAAAACAAGGGAATGAAAATCACAATTGATTAATGAGCTGAATGGAAATATTTCCGTTAGCAGGTTTTTAAAATGAATAAGGATTAACACCATGGGTAAAAATGAACCCTACTTGTGTGTCATCGTCCCCCTTCCCCTCCCCACCCCCATTTTTTGTTTGGCAGGGGGGCTGCATTAGCAGGAGGAGGGTCTAATATGCATTATTCACTGCGTCAGCTTTAGGTGACAAACAGTAAGGTTTAAACTAAACAGCCCAATACTCTAAAGGCTGAGCACTTCATGTGTTTTAGTGCCAAATTCCTTAGTATGAAATTGAATTGTTTCACAACTGCAAATTCTATTTGATTTGGGGTTTGCTTTTATTTTTCAAATATATCTAACAGTTTTTTCTGAAATCCAGAGAAGCAAACAATTCAGAATGATAGTCTCCATTTTGTCTTTAATTCCTCAGGCCACAGCACAGAGGCTGTTTTGGGATCTCAGCCGTAAATCTAGTTAATCATAAATTATAGCTAGAATATAATCCTTGACTCTACAGCCTCGTGTGCCAGGGAAACGGACTCTCAGGAATTATTGAAAGAAGATTGTAGAGGCTGGCTGGAAAAGCCAGCAAATAAGTTAAAATTGTGTTAGTTCACATACAAAAATCCCAGCCTGGGGAAAGGCGATGCGATACAATTAGCCACTGTATGGCCAGAGCAGCAGAAGTCATGGCACACCTGTGAAGATTTGCTGTATCGTATCTTCGTGTTAGAAAGGATGATTTTTCTTACTCTAATCTTCACATTAGTCCCTCTCAAGAGTTAAACCCCCACCTTATTCTGGGAAGAGACTAATGATGCTATCAAAACCATAAAACCCAGACTCACTCCTTGTTTTCACCCAGTGTAAAAGAATGAGAGACTGAAAAACAAAGCAGCTCTAATCCAAAATATTCTGCATATGTGATTCATCTCCTCAGACTCAAGAAAAAGAACAAGTGGGAAGTTAGATACCAAAAATACTCAATTTTAAGAAATAATTATTATTCTGAGTAGTCCCCTCAAATAACTATACTGGCAGCTTACTGAAGGTGGAAGAAAAGGAAACCAGTCTCTTAAATACAGACCTAGGACCTGCTAGAGTTAAGATTTATTAAAAAGGACCCACTCAAATACATCAACTTCATGCGGAAGAAGACAAAGAAGGGAGCAATAAGGGATATTGCTCAGTGATTTAAATTACCTATTTCACAGACTCTCGAAACACAATACTCAGATATGCAAAGGAGTCACTCCTGTCCTGCCAAGTCACCTTCTCCAACTCTGGTGTAAATTCCTTTGCCTCCCTGAAGCCTTTATGCTTGTTAGCTTACAGAAATTTAAGCAGGTAATAATCAAAATGGTAAAATATTTAATTACCAGCTACTTCAAATTACTGGATGACATTTCATTCATCTTAACGTACGTATCTGTACATACAAAGAAAGAACAGGAGGGAATAAAAAAAAAATCAAGTAACTTTAAGTGCTAAATCGGCAAGAGAAGTTTTGCATAAAGAACAAACTTTAAATAGAAGGAAATTATTTTCTTTAAAAAGTGAGCATATGCTTCTCTAAGCATGAATCTTATTATAGAATAGAAACTACTCAAATTATGTCAGTTTATATAAGACTCATTGCTCCTTTTTTTTTCTCCTTGCATCATCCCCACTCTAACATAAATTACTGTTTTTATAAGCAATGAACAATAAGACAATTGTGGTGATTAAAAAGCTTGCAAGCTCTACACCTTCAGAATGAAAAAAATATTTTAAGAATTAGTATGAAACCTTTTAAGCAAGTTTTAATTAGTGACCCAAAATGTATGCCATAACTTTTCATCACCTCTTGGGTGATCTCTAAACCTCTCCCACATACATTGACTGTCTGCTTAAAAGTTTGAAGAGCTAACAAAATGTTTTAATGAGATACAAATCTCAGAGATCATTAATCAATATGTTCAATGTTATTTGTGATAATTCATCATGACATGATATTAATGGGTTACTGTACCCTTCAGAGGTGAGATTAATGCAAATGAGCAGCCACAATTAACTTTACTGCTCCCAACTCACAGGAATGGACAGATGATTATAAATGACAACTATATGTCAATTACGATATCCAATAAAGTGAAGCTTAGAGTGCAATCTATCTACTTTTATAGTTCTTGCTTGACATAGCTGAATTTAGCTCAACCCACTGTTGTCACAGTGTAACCACTGCTTGGAAGGGGGGGTCAAATTTAAAATTTTCCATTTCTTGAGAAGGAATTAAAATTGTGAATCTAAATGCATCATTTGAAGGAGGAAAGCTGCAGGAAACCAAGAACAGATGTTGCTTTCTCCATCAGCTGAAGAAAATTGTATCTCTTCTCAAACTGCAACAGCAAAGCCACATAGAAAATAATCTTTCCCGCTGTGTAATATATTTATTCAATTTAAAAAAACCCAAGATATTAATACAGAGATTGGAAGGAACTTACATTTGGCAAACTGCTTTGTCACACGTAGGATGCTAAGTCCACTCAGGTTAAAGACGCTGAGGTGTAGACTGGCACGTACATTTTTGTATACAAACAGATACTGTATGATCACCTCTTGAGCACCTACGCTTCTGCAGTACAGAGATAAGACTTCACAGGAGAAAAGCAAAATATCTAATGACATCAAAGGAGCTAGAAACAAAGACTTTAAACGTTTATAAACCAAACAGCTGGACAGATGGAGGAAACTGAAAACATGACAGGTACAAAATCCTAAGATACCTTTGTAAATTATATATTTACAAAAAATGGGGAAATCAGCTCTGATTAACGTGCCCAGAATCTAGGCTTACTGCCTTCCACCAGAAAAAAAAAAAAAAGGCAGCTTCAGTGATGATAACAAGCAAAACACTGGTCAATGCATTGTAGGAAGCCATAGAGAGAAACACCATAAACCAGATATCTCCTGTAATTTTCAAAACTTTTCTTTACAGCGTCTTTCCTATTACGGCCAATTAGCTATCACAATGCACTTGGACAAGTCCTCTGCACAGGGGTCAGAGATGTGCCCTGTGTTAAAGATGGACCTCAGTGCAGTAACAAATATTACTGCCACATTTTAAATATCCTCGTTAAGCTTACTCAGTGGGCCACCTGAAGGTATGCCTTTAGCTCAACACATCTGTAAACTTCAGCATATATTCAGTTTCTATAAATTAGATACACTGGATTTTAAACTTGCAAGGTGTTTTGGGATAAATCAAGAGTGCTGGAGAAAACAGTGGAACAAGTTATCCTAGTTGTGCAATCTCCCCAGTGAGCACCCAATTTTCTTTGAGGAAAAATAACTTAAAAGAGGCCTCTTGCTTTCTATTTCATTTTCTCAACATAGAGCATTTGACATTTATTTAGCTATAGTTAAAAGAAAAAATATTGTAAAGTTATTTGTGATTTATTTTTTTAATTATCTTCTCTTCCTTATATACCCATCTGAAAAAAAGTACTAGTTTTTCTGGCTTCTCCCTTGCTTTAAAGCAGCACCTAATTCTACAGCGCAAGTCACACACAGGCCCCGCAGCCTAGAGAGACCTAGGCCATCAGCAAAGGTAGTGGAGAGGCAGGGTAGGGAAGTACCTCACACTGTGCATCAGCAGCTCCACTTCACAAGTATTTGGTAAAAGTTAGTGGGGGTCCTGGCTAAGTAATTTTTTAAGCACCATTCAGCCAGTTATATCAGCATATCACTAAATTTCGATCATGCAAGTGGTAAGGTTGTGTAAGTATGTTCCTATCTCAATACCTCACTGAAGGAGAGCAGGAGAGTTCCTGATTTTCCTTAAAGCAACGTTTTTCAAAGCATCGCTCTCCCCCACCTCATTTTGTTTAATCTAATCATCAAGAAAAATGGTTTTCAACCGAATAAAACTGCTGACACTATTATCATCATTTTCAATGTGGGGAAATAGGAGAAATTCTTTACTGCTTCCAATATGGATGATAATACACATTTTTGTGACAATATTTTGTCGAAGTCCTGACACATTCTGAAAAAATGTGCTTTTGAGAAGAAACAGCTTCCATGCTGACCTCGGAAAAACTGAACTGTATAACTTCTCCTTAAAATAACTAGAATAGATAATTAGCCTCAGAGCTAATATTTAGAGTAAAAGCAGTATGCTCTATACATCCTCAGCAATCCCACATTCATCAGTAGAAAAAAGTTTATTCCAAAAAAATAAGACACTACATTGAGCATGGACAAATAACAGATAAATTCATAATTTAATCTATGTTCATAAAAGAAGAGGATTTAATTTTTGGATTTTTTGGTTTTAACTAATTAATCAACAAATTTGAGCTGGTTAAATAAAACTTCTTCCAACGCCTCCTATTTAATTGCAGTTTGGCACCAACAAATATATATCAAAATTATACTATCTCCCATGACAGGAAGCTCCTTGCTTCCACACACAGTTATGGCTCTCTGCAGAGTAACCAAGAACTGCTGACAACCTTGAACACTGCTACAACAATATTACTATACTTGGCAGAGAAGTACCCTTGCGGCAAGAGAAAAGCTGTAATTTTGACTGTCACTTCACATTACACTAGATATTATTTCACTGTATACACACACACTCTCACAAACTCTTAATAGACTACAGTTTTCTCACTGCCCAGCTCTTGTATTATAAATGACAATATAATACTGTTGACCTACCAGTAGGATCACTAATAAAGCTAACATTTAACATCACCGAAAATTGTCTTTTAGGATACAACAATCATAAATTTTTGTGTCCTAGTCATCTCAAATGGCTTATGTGGCCTAAAGTTATTTAATCTATTATTATTTTTTAAAGAAAGAAAATATTTGAAAACCAAGAGAGATTATAATTCAGTTGAATTTTGAGAATATGCTCTTAAATGTTTGAATAATTTCTGGTGGTTTAAACATTAGTACCTTCATCCACAAGCTGCTTTGGTGAGCTTTCAACGCTTTTAAAGTCATTAGCATACGCAAAAAAAAACCCCAACAAAACACTTTTTCTAGGTTACCAATAATAAGATAAATACAAAGGTAACAATATGCGGTAAATAATTGGGAGTCACAAGTATAGCTAACTTCAAGACTTCCTCTCTGGCCCCATTTCTGTATCTAGGAAAATGGGTATGGGAGCATTTAATGGAAAAAACCACTAATTCTGAGCACGTAAAGTAGAACCTCTGTCCTGTATTCTTAAAATTTTAAGAAGTACAAACCATTCTGCTTTGAAGATACTTTGTGACCTTATAAAAAGGATATTTGGTTCTTTTAAATCAGATCCAATTCTAGAACTCTAAAACAGGCGTTTACACCAAGCCTCACCTCGAGTGTTTATTTTATATGCTGCATATGATCAGTAAACAGACTGCCTACTGATTTTAACAAAAAATTTCTACAAAAAATATTCTGAATTTGCACAGTAGCACTGCATGTTAACAAAAGACTCTCAGTGAAATACGGCCACGATGAGTCACTACAGATAAACATAACTTTCTAGCAATCAGTTTAAATGTTTTGGAATCCACTTATATCAATTCATTATATTACAAGCAACTCCTGTCGTTTGTTAAATATAAACTAATATTTAATTCAGCAAACTGGATTCAAACATATCAAAATCGTACTTGGAAATGTTCATTTAAAAAAAAAGGCATTCTGATTTTACTGTCTCTCAGGCATATTCTGCTTCTACCTTTGTGTAACGGATATAGCACCTCAAATACATTTAGAAAGGCACCATCTCACTTGGCTGTTTAGATAAGGAAGCATCACTGAACCTCTTTGCCCTTCTCCAATAAAATGTATCAAAAATTTCGGTACTGTCTGCTGACCGCACCACATTTAACAAGATTCGCAAATGAACCCAGAGTAAGTTTCCCACTGTGACACATTAATAATAAGTTCCTTATCCCATCTATCCCAAGCCATGAATATGTAATGTTATAAAATGAGTCCTTTTCACACAACAGAACCTCAGACGTGAATAAATAAAAACTATCCATCACAAGCCTGTGAAAAATTAATGAGAGTTCTGAGACATAAGAAAAAAATTGGTTACTGAGATGATAAGGTCCAGTATGTAAAAACTACGTACCTCAACAGCTGTAAATTTTATTTTAAAACTTTACAAAAAGAGTTTAAAAAAATCTTTCTATAGCACATTCACTGTAAGAAACAGAAAAGGCGAACGTGCTTTAATGGTGAGAAGTATTTCTAAGTAATCCAGACAGCATTCAGAATCAGCAAGTGGATCAAATGCTGCCATACCAGGGAGTTACATTTCCAGTTACGGCGAAGTTGTAACCTTAGACATTTAGAAACAGAGTTCCTGTTCCATTTCTTTTCCCTTTGGAACGGAAATTCCTGATGAAATAAGGCGCTATATCTCCCTAAACTTCATTTACTTGGATAAAAGAAAAATGCATAGAAATAAATTATTTTCATTCATGTGAGTGTCTCTCTACCAGTGAGCGCTTTAATCTCTCGATATGCAGTAATCTGTTTTGCAATATGAAGAGAAATAAGAAAAAATAAATTTTTTTCAAAAGACTTCAGCTGCCACTCTGTTTATTAATACATTTTCCTAATCTTGCCCAAAAGGCCGTGTTGATGTCTGAGGAGTACAAGTGCTGTGCCACAGCAGCTCATTCTGCCAGCCCCGCTCAGACTGCATCACTAAAAAATAGTAGAACTTTATCTTCAGACGGGAAACGAGCAAATAAAAAACAAGAGGTACTGCCTAAGTCCTTGAAAGACTTTCCCCAAGACACACAGCACTTCTTACACTATTCTACCAACAGACTTCAGAAAAGATTGTATGATGTACAGTCAATTTTGTGAAGTGTTAGCCATTTTAATGCCCAGCAGCTAAAATGAAAATTACGCCTTGTGATACCAAACTAGGTCGCTTATTTTTCTCCAAAATCTGTCTCTGCTCACTCAGCTCTCTCTCATTAACTAAGTTTCACTCTTTTATATCCCACCATCATTCCTGCACCTGGAATCTACTGGTCCCTGCAGGTTTGGCCTCCCAAACTATTAACTGTTTCTTCTTCGTTTCTTAATTCTAATAAATAGAAGTGTTTCACTCCTCTTCATTTACTTCAGAGACCATTTTCTGTCAATGTATCCCATGCTTTTGTCCCATGGTAAATGTAAGGTTCCTCCTTTCCCAGTTGGTGTTTTGTCGAAGCGAAGACATCGGCAAATGCGTTACTGACTCTCTCCTTAGTTAACAGGACAGGAAACCATAATGAAAAAAGACAGTAGCAGAGCCCCACTCCCTCTCCAGTGTACAGATTAGATTTCTCTATCACAGAGTAGCTTCATCACATAAAAAAACCTGATCAAGCAGGATGTTTTATTCTTGGTTTCTGGAAAGTGGTTATGTCTGAAAGGATGGCCTCCAGAGTGCTGTCAGAGGTGTCTATCTGCAAAATAAATTACCTTTTGAAGTCTGCACCAAGAGTGATTGAGTGACTGTGAAGAATTATTTATTAGTCTTAAAATGCCAGTGGATACAGTTAAAGAACTATTTTTTCTAGAAAACTATCATGGTCTCAGAGAAGGAAAGGGAATACGGCCCAATCCCATTAGACCGTTGGTTTTATTTGAGAGAAGAGCAGGTCCCCGCTACAAGGCTCAATAAGAGCACAGTCCCTGATCAAAATTCCTATCTTCCAGACAGATGGCCTGATTTTCTTTTGGTATGCTCCTGGTCACCTTCGTCATGACCATTTATCTTTCTTCCATTCAGTGTTACAAATGCAGTAACTCTCTCCAGGGTGGTGGGCAGAAATCATTTAGAAAAAAAAAAACCACACCACAACAAAACAAAACAAAAAAAACCCTAACCACAAAACCAAACTCCTAGCACAGTCCCATTACCATAAAGCTCTTCTTACCATGATAAGAAAAAAAAACAAAAAAAACCCTCTGCAGCCAAATAATTTCTATTACAGCCTTGCTTTTTTGTGTCCTGTTTTTGGGAACATCACCTATTGGACATTACTAGCCAACTCCTCTGTTTCAGAATAGCTGACATTTGTGTCCTTTGGTTTGCATTCGGAACTAAGATTTCTCCCACATTTTCAAGGAATCTTCTTATTAAAGTTTTTCTCTCCCCTTCTTACTCATGAAATTTCAGTCTCTCAAATATGTTCACCAGACTGCTTATTAGACCTCGCTGCTTAAACAGGTATTAGATTTCCAGCTGTGCCAGTGCAGCTGAAGATTTCTTTCTTAAATACCCTTATTGCAGGCTGACCTTTCTTGACTTGATACACGTATTTTGCAGGGGAAGAGCCTTCACGTCCATAATCAGCCCAGTCATACGCCCACCAAACCTATATCAGCACGCATGGCAAAAGCCTGCTAAATACCTTTGACATATATTAGTACTACACCTTGAGGTCAACCTACATATCAACTCCAGTGAAGAAAGGCCAACTGAGGGTTGATTAATTTTCAGACATATTTTAACCCTTACAATATCCATCACCATATGTGAGCAAAAGATATTGAAACATGCTTTTAATATTAAGGCAAAAAAATAGCAGACACCACTGTTTATTCGTGGCTTCTCTAAGTCACAGTGACCAGCAGCGAAGGACAACTAGGAAGGATTTCAGTATGCTATTTCCGTCTGACAAGCAGCAGCCCTGTAATGCCCTTCCTATGCTGCTGCAGCATCAACACTGCTCTATATTTTTCTGTGATCTATATTTTCACTTGTTTGGCACCACAGTGGTTGCAACTGGCAGTGCAAAAGATGAGTGGGCAAAGCATGAAATTAAAAGATATTTTTCCTGCACAGTGCTGACTGTGCATAATCTCAGCCAGTAACAGCCAAATCCAGAATGTTTATTTTTAAACTAGGGCAATATACCATTAGTTCTCCAGTTTAATTCAATTGATTTTCAAGCAAATAACAATAAAATTAATGCACAGATAGGACAATCTTTTGGTGATGGATGAGAGTGCTACAGCGAACACCAAACCTCATGCAATGAATTCTCTGCCTTCAGACAACTCCCCCGTGGGATGGCCAGGCAGATCTGGACAAAAGTGATTCTGGAGCCAAAAGGAGTTCCCCACTTCATCACCTCAGAAAAGATGGATTCCACGACCTTCTGAGAAAAGACTATATATAATTTTTGCTGAATAGGCCCCTCAGTTAACAGCAGAATCCAATTTGTAATTTAGCCTTAAATGCACACTCCACAAAAAGCTATCAGGTAAGAAAAACTCCTGACATGTAGATAAAAATGCTTTTTGACACACATAAGTAAAAATGATATTAGGGCATTTCTCACATTAGCCATCTGTTGTGTGCGTACACTGAAAAAGTTTTAGTGTATAAGCATTTATTTTGGTTTTACATTTTTTGGACCAAGAAAATATTTATGAAAACAATAATAAATAATAAATTTTACTGGCTGGAAGCTGGGATTCTTTCCTGGTTAAACTATATGCAGTGAAATGGCATTTAAATTATATGAGAAAATTGATTCAAATGGCTTCCATTAGCAATTTGGCGGGCCGCTGTGAATTGCTCCTAATCAATTTTAAATAACGCTATCCTATCTGCAAATGGAGGCATCCTCATGTTAAACATCTCCACGTTGCAAAACTGTAAATCAAGGGCTAAAATATAAATTTCTCCGTATCTTCTTATAACTCATTGTGTTTAACAATGTGCCATCAGTGAAACTAATACAGAACAAAATAACCACATGTGTCCTCAGAGAAGTGTTCTGGGCTCTAAAGGTTTTCTCTTTTGTCTTATTCACAGCTGATGTTGTTCTAGGCCATTTTACAGTACAATCGCATCTTAATTTTGCTTGAGATTTTATCAAGAGAGATTAGATCCATTTGAGCTGTAAATATTCAGCATACGTGTAGCATAACCATTCGGAGCAGGTGTGTTTGTATGAGGAGAATTTTTCTTAAAAATAATGAAAACTGCAAAAATGTTAGCAGACATTCAGGATTTTCTGCTTGTTATCTCTGGCTGTTGTTCAGAGGAGACATTTACAATTTCAGACCAAACTTTTTTCTTGCAAAATCTTTGCACGGCATAAGAGAACAAATTCCACTAGTGACAATCTAACATCTCCTTTGAGCAGCACAAAGGACACACCTTTATGGTGGGCATGAGAAGCTAAATACAGAAATTAAACCACAGCAGTTCCCATCAATCTAGGCACACTGTTCAAATAAACCTGTAAACAGATTTATAAAAATATTGTGAAATATCTTCAAATGGCAACAAAATCTTACCTATGATTGTGTCCTGGTTTGAGCTGAAGCTTCCTTGTTTTGGGAAATGGACAAATAGAATTATTCCATGCAGTGCAATAACTCCGCATTTAGTTGGTTAAGGGGGTCAGGTGAACGTCACGTCACGTCGGGAGCCTTTAAGAGCAGCA
>NW_010426187.1:3890-26765 GCF_000710305.1 Buceros rhinoceros silvestris | reverse complement strand
CACAGGCTCTTGTTCATCACTGGTGAAAATGTACAGCCTGTACAGGTGGGGACTGTGTCAAAAATCAGTGTTTTGTGGCTGAGAATCTGCCCTATCAAATAGTGTTATAGTGCTCTTTGTAGCTGTTGTAGTTTCCATGTAGTTTTCAAATAAACAGGAGGCATTACTTTCAGAGCAACCTACATAATTCTATGTTTAAATTATTGTTCAGGTCAATATTTGTGAGTCAATTATTCCTGCAACTTTAAAATAAACACCTAAATCTATCACTTACGCCAAAGTGGTGTTTCAGTGTGCATCAAAAATTCTGTGGGCTCTCATTTTTCCACGTACTCTCACAACACTACTCCGTTTTGAAGATGTGAAGAACGCCAGAGCACTATTTGCTCCCACTTGTACAAAATGATTAGGATGATAATTTGGAATATAAACAACACCCCCAGAGAACTCATGGTGACTAACAGTTCCTCTTGTCTCACTTACCCAGACAGGCTCCTTTTTGTGGCAGTTTTAGCTGTCTTTGGGGGAAAACAAAAAAACAAACCAACCCACCACCCTAATAAGCAACATTAAGTTCTTCCTATTTGGTTAAATTAATATTTGATGCATTGTCTTTCCTGTATGAAGGGAAAATGCTGCTAATATGATTAGATCTCACTTTTATTTGAGGGTTTCTCTAGCACTTTTAAAATGCAAATAAGTCTACGTCAGTACCTCCATAATGCAGGCCAGCTGGTGCTGGTTGGTATCAGCTGACTGAGAGGCAGCCACTCACTGTTATCATTGAGTTTAAGCTGGCAATTTAGTCTCTAGTTTGGGGAAGAAAAACAGCATTTGATATACTACTGTTAAAAGATACCCCTCTAACTGACCCATTCCTGTCACTTAAATCAACTCCATACACAAACAAGAGCCAAAATGCAATATAATAAAAAAATTAAACTCACAGTATGGAATAGTACTTCAGTTAATCAAGTTCAACTGTTGCAATCCTTTAGAAACATTCATCATCCTCATATGTTCAGCAGAACGAAAAGTCTTAACTTTGAATGTCAACGGTAGTTTGCCAAAGCACAAGTGGTTTGTGAAAAAGTTTGTTCTTTACATCCTAACCATTTAACTTTACTGTCCCAACACAACACAATCTTGCCATAAAGGGGCTTACTTTCAATAAATTAGATATGGTTTCATAGTAACTATTGCCCTCAATACACAGCATTTTACAGTGAAACCATCACAATATTTTCATGAAAGTCTTCACTTGATGTGATAACTCTAAAACACCACAGAAAGCTACACAGTGCCGAACCCAAACACTTCCAAAGCATTCAATGCCGTGGACTAAGCTGAACTTTCTAATGTTGGATACAAGGAATAGTTGCCAAGCTTTCCATGGACAGTTTTCCAAATCACTTCTGCCTTATTTCTGGATTGCTAGCACTAACGCACATCAGGATTTCTTCATTTAAAAATTAAACTATATAAAAAGCTACACAAAAAACTTTATATAAAGATGTAATGAAACACTTGACTTCGGGGTCAAACTATTGACTTTCTCTCCCTCCCCTTCTGAAATGGGCTCTTTAAAGTGTCACATTTGGTTTTTTAGCCAGTTTTAAAAATCTCTTAACCCTAACTGTATGTACAGAACATCTAAAAATTGCTTTCACTGCATGACAGTCTGCCTTGTGCTATTATTCTTGCTACTGGTCCATAAGAAGCAGTAAGAAGCATATGATTAGCTCTGGTATTTCCTTCTTGCAATTCAACACACATATTGCTAAAATTGGCATTTCTATTGCTTGCAAACAAGCTGGTCTTTGACTGGACATCTCAGCTCCTGGTAACCTGCCCCCAGTTTTCCTGTCATGCAGAACTGTACAATAACTGTTTCAGCAGTTTTCTTGCATTTTTTTCCTCTTTTTTCCCAAAGTAACTGTAAGGATAAGGTTGTTTTAAGCACAAGCTCTGAGGAAACTTGAGGTCTGTAACTGTGGGAACAGCATGGGGAGAGGCAGAGGAAGGACCCTGGTTAAATTATGCAAGTTTCTCAACCTTCTTCAATAGCTTGAAAAAAACATTACAGCTGCCAATACCTTGGCAATGCCACTTACTTTATTAAGAATTTTGCAGATCTGATTTGGAACATCATGTTGTTGGTTGCTTCCAAAAAAATGCTAATCACTGGACTAGACTCAATCTGTACCTGTCATCTTGTTTATATTACAAATCACCCAGTAATTTTGTCACAGTAAGTGGAACAGCCCAGAAAAATACAATCAAACAAGTATCCTTGCTACTCACTGTTCTGCAGTGGAGTCTCTAATCCTGTGGACGTTCTACTCTACATCTGAAATCAGTCTCCAACTCGAACATTCATCAAATACGTTTCCTGCAAAATCCACTTTAAGGACTTGATGATTCTTACTGAAAAGCAGTTTCAGCAAGAAAGCCCAGGATTGTTAAATCGGTTAAAAGATGATTTTCTATTCTTTTTGTTTATCAAAGCATGCTAATCAACAAAGAATCTTTTATGCCATAATTACCTGACACATTAATACAATAGTGGAATAATGCTGTTTACTAAATCAATATTACAAGCTTTCAGCAGCAGTTGAAAATACAACAGAAATCATGCTAGATATTCAGCTTGTTAGAGGCTAAAGATCAGTTACAGTCACCAGAGAAAGGCTCTTATGGAGTGTAGGAGAAGATTAGTCAGTTCTATGAAGCAGATGTCAGAACATGAGAACTGAATGTGAACATTCAGGATGCATATTCCTGTTTTAAGAGATAAGAAACTTAAACTCAGTATAAAATATAAAACACTATGAACTTAAGAGTCGTAGGAGTACATGACACTTGTAAAGAGATCTGAGGCTTGCTATAGCTTCTTTTTAAACTTTTTACTAGTTTTTAAATGCCTGTCATTTTTTCCATCTGTACTGATTCCAGTACAGGATGGCTAAAACACTGCTTGAATTACCTTAACCAAGAGAAGTCTCAAACTTGTGGTAGAGCTGCCAATTGCTTGGTCATGTATTCTGAATTCATTAGCTTCCCAAGCCTGGAATGTCTAGACTGGAGATACACCATGCCTGTAATAAAAGTGACCAGTGACTTCACATATGAAGTGTCCAAAGAACTCTCATACTCTGTTTCCTTCTCCAGAAAGCCAAGAGCTCAGATAAATGGCCATCTGCTGCTTGATGTGATTGTTGAAAACATGGCACTGTGGTCATGATGCTAGCATTCCCCTACTGATTCAATATGAAATACTTAAAATGTCCTACAGACAGTCTCTAACCAGATGCGAAATGTATCATTATTCATCAAACTAAGAATCACATTAATGTTTATCAGCTCCCTGAAACAGAATGATATCACAGAAAAAGAAATACATTACTCCACACATAAAACCACAACCTCTATCTCACCAGTACTTTTCAACCGAAATGCAAGCATTTGATATATCAAAATAGAAAGCTCCTTTTCCTCTGGATTCTAGAAAGTGACTGCAATTTAAAAATATTTAAAGTTTACAGCTGTATCTAAAAATAGTTTAGAATGATCCTTAAAAGCCTTGAAAAGACCAAGCTTAAAGAATCTCTTAAATTAAAAAGATGACACATAGATGAGTTCCATTTGAGCAGCCAGTGCTGACACGCTAATAATGAAAAATAAAATATGCTGCAGTATTGCAAATCTTGTAGCCGTTACAACAGGACTGTTACCTAAAGCAGATATATTTACCAAATTCCACGTTTTGTAATGCATATGTAGTACATACTAGACATAGCTTTCCCAAGTGGGAAGCTGTTGTGCGAAGCCCCACACAGCAAATGGCAGAAGTGGCTGAGGGAAAAGATGAATCAAGTCAGTTTGCAGAAGTAAA
Source organism: Buceros rhinoceros silvestris (assembly GCF_000710305.1). Taxonomy (NCBI): domain Eukaryota; kingdom Metazoa; phylum Chordata; class Aves; order Bucerotiformes; family Bucerotidae; genus Buceros; species Buceros rhinoceros. Next base: position 22,870 of record NW_010426187.1, on the reverse strand, counting down.
AGCCATCCAGTTGGCTTTAGGCATTGCTGAACAAGGAAAGCGGCCAGTGCTCTGTCTCTATACTGATTCATGGATGGCAGCAAGTGCCTTGGGGTTGGTTAAAACAATGGAAACAATAACCGGCAACGCAGAGGTAAACCTATATGGGCTACCACACTGTGGCAAGACATTGCTGACCAGCTGTGGGAAAACAATGGATAATGGAGGGGTTGGGGGAAACACCATTCCTCAGATTTAGCTGACACGAAGTGCAGCACCTTGGAGTGAAATGCAGTTGCTGTCCCAAGAATGGAATGCGGTTGCCGTGGATAAGGCCCACCCTGGCCAGGTGGAATGCACTGGATCTCTGAAATGGAGAACAGGGTAACACGAAGGTGGTGCAGCCCTTCTCTGTTATCAGGGATAATGACAGGCTGCTACGATTAACCACATAGCTGCTGTCAAAGAAGATGGATCACAACTGCTGTGCCAGCAAGGATGGTGAAATCATGTCCCTTAATTGAACTTTGCTCATTATAATGTCATTATAACACCAAAACGCACTTCCATCCGAAATGATACCCACCTCTAAGGCACCATCCCCACGGGGCATGTGCCCTGTATTTTAACACCTGTACCTTTAAACGTGAAGCGAGAAATTTTTAATCCAATCAAAACAACAGGAATGTATGACTAGAGTCACTCAAGTTCCACCTAGAAGTATAGAAACAATATAAAAAGTGATGAATGAAAGGGGGAATTGGGGAACAGAAGACCACCATCGAAACTCTGGTATCAGTTGATGGACTGAGCCTATCTTCTCCCCACCCCACAGGGACGGCTATTGAGTAAGAGGTCTGTGTTCTGCACACTTAAATACTAACATCAAGCTAGCTATTAATAATCATTAGTGTTTAGGTTTGTTTGTAAGTTTAGGTTTTTACTTTAAATCCATTTCGCAGTCAATACACTATTGCCGGTATCATTCAAACTTGCATTTTGTCTCAAATTTACATAAGAAATTATTATTGTTGATTTAATACTGAAGGGATTTGGCTCAGTGTCGCTGCTTGTGAGGGTCCCTGAATAGGTTAGGTGAATATCTTCTGATCCTGTGGGCTACCAAGAGGGATTTTGGTTTCAGTGACACTGCCAGTGTGAGCCTGGCAGGCTGGCCAAGTTGAAAAGGGTCCGAGGAGAACCCCCTTCTCCTTAACTGGAGCGTGGTAGACAGACTGGGCGTAAGGATCTTGTCTTTCTTGGGAAACTAGCATGCTGATCAAATTGTAAAGAGCTTGGGTAGCCTCCCTTACAGCTCCGGAATTTTAGTAATTAGCTCTACCTATCTTCCCAGACCTTTTTGTGACACCGGGTAGAGAAACCGTTGTGAAAGTACGTCATGTAGATACCCATATACGTAAAGAAGGAACATCAAAACAACCAACAAGTGGCTCAAGCTGCCACTCAAGTGCTCCAAACAGACACACTGGGAACACAAAGGTGAACTGTTTTTAGCTTGGTGGGCCCATGACACTTCAGGATAGTGGTGATGACAAGAGTCAGCCTTACTGAGTGGGTTGAGGCTTTCCATTTAGGAAGCTAATGAATTCAGAATACATGACCAAGCAGTTGGCAGCCCTACCACAATTTTGAGACTTCTCTTGATTAAGGTAATTCAAGCAGTGTTTTAGCCATCCTGTAGCAGAATCAGTAAAGATGGAAAAAATGACAGGCATTTAAAAACAAAATACATCTTTTTACTTGCTTAATGATTAGCTGGTAATCTAATGACATTACAAATGTAAATCTAATCCGTGGCATTTACATTGGCTTTTATTTCAAGTATTAGGGTAGTCCATCAGCTGTAACTATGCACTGTAACTGTTTTTCCTTCTCACCTAACCAAGGATTCCCAGCCATGTGACAAGGTTCAGGGAACCTTGCAAAGAGAAACCCTCATTCCCCTAGACAAAAATTAGACCTTTGGGTTTTAGAAAGTTAAGATAATTAAAGTATATTGTTCTAAGGACCAGAATAAAACATTTAATTTGACTGGATGCCACTGTAAAACTTCAATAATCACCAATTTTAATATTTTTATTGTCATCCATAAATATGCTTCAATCTCCTACCATACAAATAAGGATACTCTTTTCCACACGCTCAGTGAAGCTATGCAAATTGTCATAACAAAGATTGCTTCTGCACTAATTTGCTCCAAAACTGCTTTCCAATTTCAGAAAAAAGATATTTCTATCGGGGAGGGGCTTTTTTCCCATCTGAGTATGCACATATTTTTGTATCTTGTTTTAAATGCAAAATAAACAACTTCTATTTGAAAACTGAATAAGAAATACATCTGCCTGCAATCATAATGTATGAATACACAACATTTTTTATGACTGTAACACAGCACTATTGGGGAATAAACCGACAGATGGAGATTCCAATGCATTCTGCAGACTACGCTGCAGATCAGAACACATTAATGGATTCACATCATCTGAGAGAGGACATCTGTCTTAGAAGAAATTATTGCATTTAATACTTCAATTACCCATTCCATTTTTGGTTAATATTAACTCTGTACAGAAGTGTACATGATTTAGTGGCACCTACAATGCTACGGCTGCTTTTTATGCTTTAATATAGCTGCATAAACAAGCACCTTAACAGGATGTCAGTCAAGTTTTATGACATGATCTAGTTGAATATTTTCAAGTTATTAAGACTTATTAATTCAATTCTATAAATTACAGACTTACATTTAAAATGGACTTACGAAAGACATTATTAAGAGACCATACAGCACTCCATAAAATTTAAAATTTTCTGTTCAAGAATAGCATCTTAAAAACCGTAATTATCTGAGCTTAAATCGTAACAAATCTTAACTCACTTGCCTATTCCCCCAAACACATTCCTCATTGTATGGTCAACCAGCCTCTGGATAAAAGCAATGGCACAAGTAAAGCATTCATGTGGATTATCCAGATTACAACTCACGCACACACACACACGTATATGCACACGCATACAGACAAACATACACATTAAAAAATTTTTTGTAGTCTTTCTACATGTCTAATACTATGTGTAATTCTTAAATAACTGGGAAAAAACCCTATTCTTACCTTTTCAACTGCTAATTGCTTTGGTGGTTTTTCTGATTCTCTCTCTCTCTTTTTTTCTTCTTTCTTTTTTTCCTTTTCCTTCTGCAAATAAAAAAAAACACATTTTCCTAGTACTCAATAACAATACATTTGCAAATACATGAATGTCCACAGTCTTATAGAATAAAGAGAGCTCTTTAGTTACTCCCTTTCATTCAGTTTATGCTTCTGTCTTCTCTACTTCCAGAACTCAAATAGTACTACTAAAAATATTGTAACTCTGACATTTCAAGACATAATCAAATGTAGTACTCAAAATACTGTAACTTTTAGAATTTGAGAAATTTGCTATTTCACCTGCTCATCTGCATTTCTTCTTATAAACAGAAGGAAAAAAGAACAAGCGTTGCTTCTCCTAAGCTAAGCAGATCTGAAAAGAAAAAACCATCTATAAGTACTCCATTAGCTCTGATAACCACCATCGTTAGGACAGATGCCAGTCTCTTTGACCGAAGAGCTACAGTAAGGCAACTTGCATGCAGCTTTCTGCAGAGACTTACTGATTTTTAAAAGCTAATCTAAATCAATGTAAACAGTTGACTTGGGCCGTATGATAGACTCACTGAGTCATAAGACATGAGATTGTTTCATAAGAGAGAGCATAAGAGAGCATTACTTTGAATGCACTATAATGACAATACAGAGTTTTTTTCATTTTAGTTTTGAAGGAATAATTGGGGCAATATTACAGACCCAGCCCAACTGAAGAAGAGCATAAAATATCCCTTAAGGCCTCATAACATACAGAAGATACAGACTTTTTAGCCAGCAATTGCTTTGACCCAGTGTTAGCAGTGATTTTCAGACCTAGCAATCTGTCTGCACTCACCTTGTACAACTACAGTAGAGCATTAGTGAGCACACTTGAACATGAAAATGGATGGGATGAGATTTTACCATATGTAATAAAGGAGATGAGACTGGAGCTCCTAATATCCTTTCACTCACTAGACTTGCAACCCTTTGTTCAAAGCTTTGAAACAGCTTTGCTTCGCAAGACACTATCTTTTAGCAGGTTTTTGAATATTAGGAACAAGTTTGAGAGGTTAGATAACGGTCCATGCAGTTCCAGTATTCAAAATGAAACAGATTATAGGCTACAGGTTCCCGTCAACAGAGATTTTTTTTTTTTTAACATCCAATATGGATAATTTTTAAATCTGTGTAATGTGATGTTTAAATAGTTCTAATACTACGACAAAGAAGTTTTTTTCTGGTTTTTCTTTTTTGGAGGGAAGCGGGTACTGGGCGCGGGGGTATCCAAGTAAACCATTCTTTACAACTTCCAATAATCAATGCTCAAGACTTTCACCATATTTACCAGATGGATTTGGGTTACTCAATTGAGGTTACTGCAGTACCAAACCCTCGTAAATTATTTCATCAGGCATTAAGCTGAATACTCAGGTCCTGGAAAGTGAGACTATCGCATCAAGCACCTGCTTAAATGTGGGTGTCACTCAAGCAACAGAAAGCAATAACCAGAGTCATGAAACTGCAGTAAAGGGAAATTCGAAATGTCTGTTTTGAAGGAAAGAAACAGAGACCAGGTTTTAGTGAACATTAAGAACACAAAAATGAGCATAGTAGTCCAAACCAGATGTCCAGCCAACATCGTATCTCACTTGTGGCAGTACCAGGTGTTCAAAAAACAGTTTGTATGACTGCAGCAAATATAGAGCAGTGTTTTATTTTGAGGCCATCATAATAACCTGAGACTTGCACGCTTAATGAACTAAGGTTACAAATGCATAGCCATGCCTTTCAGACGAAGCCTATCCTTTCTTCCATTGTGTGTCACCCACCCTAGTACCAACCTGCATCCTAAAGACTCCCAAAATCCTGTGACTGTAATCATGTACTGCAGACAAATATACTGTCAGAGCAATAACTTTTCCAAAAGTCTTTTGTTCCCTGTCCCCCAACCATCCCAAGTTAAACAAACCTCATCTCTTCTCCAGTGGAAGCTTTTCTAGATCGTAGACAACTGTGATTTGTTTTCTCTCCTCCTCAGAAAGGTTGTTAGAAATGTCATAACAGTACACTAACTTTTCAAACACAGTACCTTAGGTTTACTTTAATATGCTTAAGTGAAAGCAGAGTTAAAGTTTTTGCATACGGTCATTTTCAGGATGTCCTGACCTCAACATTTTTTTTAAAAATGCAGTTTGTTATAGAAACTTTGCTTTTAGATAACAAAATATCTGGAAACTTCTATTCTTCAGGACTTGGGGAATGAGGAAGGCTTGCAGTGAGTTTCATAAAGGAAACAATCCATAAAGGTGACCAAATATAAATGCTTCTCAGTGCCCTTAACAAATCTCTGACAGCTTCACAGTGAATATATGAAGACAAACTGTGCACCACTGTTTCTGCCTCCACACCTCACAAAGCCGACAGGAACTTTCTCAATTCCCAGTGACTCTATTTTCATTCTCTTCATTTTCACTGTGGACTTGAAAACCAGAAAATCCTTCACTTTCACAGTCCACAATTTCAATACACAAGCTTTCTGCTTCAGCTTCATTAGATAAAAATTAATTCAGAATAAATTAAAACATTTCTCAGATGCTGCATTCACGCCAGAACTTCAACTCAAGTGTTCCTTGCAAAAGCAAAAGCAGTCAAAAAGCACTATGAAGATAATAAAATTAAATTGGCTTTATCCTGGTCTTAAATTCCAAGAAAAATTCTTCATTTTTTTTCCCCCAAGATTCATTTCTATCAACATGGCATACCAGTTCCACAGAGGAACTTTCAAATTTGATGCAACAAGAGAGGGAAGTAAGTAAGAAAAGGTGAGTTTGATTCTACGTGGCTGCTGCTATTGCCAGTAACTTAAAACACATTTCAAATTCATGAAAGCTTGGTCTAGCCCATGGCGCTGTCATTTAAATTTTAATAAATGTTTAAATATAGCCGAACATAATTATTTATAAAGTCTGTCCAAATTTTCTGTATTTAGAAGAAAAAATATGATTTATGTTTAGATCATGTCATTTCATATTCCTCATACAGTCTCAAAAGAGCCTAACATTTAGCATTCACGTTCCAAAAAAAGGTATTTCGTTGTTTTAGCAAACTGTGACATTTACCAAAAGTTCACACAAGCGATGCCTCATCTACCACTTGTGAATGTTTTTCAAAGGCATTTCTTGAACAGTAAATGTAATGTCAGCACACACACAACATATCCCAGCTAGAAGGGATATTGCGACCACTGTGAGTTAACAGAAGTGTCACCAAATTAATTCTGTTTTATCTCCAAGGAGATTGAACTAAATGGCTGGAACAGTAATGCTAATTTAGATTCTGAAACATGCAAATAATATTAAAAAAGATACCCAATATTTATTCCTGATGGACAGAAAAATTTCACTCATGCCCATTAGCTGGAAATTAAATAGCATTTCCACAGACACTAAACCAGAGTTGAAACAAAATTTTGACATGTAAACCCTGAGCAGTAACAATCATGCATGTGCTTTGTCCTGCTGTATCGGTTCTTTACATTTATCCAGTCCAGGAAGCAAGGACATAAGTATTTTATACACCTGAAGGACTACCTGCAATCCAAATTCTCTAGTTAGCTCAGTGAAATTCTAGCAATGTAAACATTTGTGCAAAGCAGTAACCTGACAAGTTACACCTGAAAACAATATACCTCTGCTTTGCTCTTTTCAGCAGCAGCTTGCAGAGAAGGAGAGGATGCCAAGGGCTGAGCAGCATCAGAAGAAGGTATCTGTACAAAATAGAGGAAAGAAATGGGAAAGAAAATAAGCAAGAATAGCTGGGAAGGGAGGAAGCAGAGGCAGCTAAAAGACATTATTTTCATTTTTTTCAATAATTTGGGGGGGGGTTAAAAATACAACATAGAAGAAACAAGAAGAGGAGACAAAGTAATTCCTTTTTTTTATCAGTATGATTTTTAAAGGAAATCTATTAGGTAGAAATTAGTGACTTACAATGAAATTTACTACAATATAATGTAAGAAAATGAACCTGGATAAGATTGTATCACATCACAGGCCTAAGAAAAATTATTAGGTTTCATCCATTTTTCAATTTTATCCAGTGTGACTATTGAAATATTAATATCCTGAAGCATGAAGGCACACTGTCCCAGAGGAGGGGAAGAGAAGTGAATGCCTTTGTTCTTGTTCACTCTAACAGAATATTTTATTAGGAGAAATGCAAAGTAACTCTGAAAGTTATACGTTAATTAAGTTCTAATTAACTCTTCTCTCAGAGCACTCCAAATAAGTAAAGAGCTGAGTGTTAATACAAAGCCACGTCCTAGCAGTAGGATGCCAGACCTTCCAGACAGGTGATACTTCTCCAGGAAAACATAAAATTGCTCTTAGCACCATTAGGCTTCCAGAATTATCCAAAAGGTGTAAGTTACATTCGCAACAGATGCAGTTTACTCCAGAAAATAGAATTTCTCTAAATGTATTTTCAGGCATCTTCCTATCCTATTTGTTTATGCATTGTTGATCACTTTAATAGAAATACTATCTTTCTATTCCTCTTACTACAAAAACACAACCGAATTGCATTTACCATACATGCAGATGAACCTCAGTGCTATAAAGCTGACACTTCTACACTGTCTTATATCACCTCTACTATCTACAAGGAAAATTTAAAACTAAATGAAGCTATTACAAAGCAGGTCATTATGTCAGATCAAAAGAACCAATTTAGAGGACATGTTTTTACTTAGTTTAAAAAAAAAACAAGAGCCTACACTAAAAAGAACCTGAAAGCTGCAAAAAAAGCCCCTACCTCATGTCTAAATACTCTGCATTTCTTAAAGACATAACTTACATGGCTGGAATAATCATAGAAAATATATATATACACACACACATTTTTACAAACTCAGAAACTATGGCTAACCTGAAAGGTGTTGCAGAGCTTCAGGAAAGATATTTATAAGGTTTCATTTTTAAACCAAATTTTATTTACAGAAATATGGAAGAGAATCCTTATTTTTTAGTTTACTGTTTTAAAATCCTCAGGTTATTAGAAGAGTTGTGGGTACATTTGCCGCAATGAAGCAGCTTCTCAAACTGTAGCATTCTGTTGCTATGGGAACACAGGGATCCTGTTTATTCTGATTACACCACATTGTAACCAAATAAAGATGTCAGAAAAATTATTAGGTAACTACATATATTAATTCATGAGTTCTAGCACCATGTTCCTTACTAAGATTTCAATTAAATGCAAATGTGTGCAATTGTGATAATGGAACATCTTCAGTATACTTTGAAGATTCAAAAGATAAAGTGGGGTTCTGGTGGGGTGGGGGTTTTTTTGTTCTTTTGTATGCTTCAGATTAAGAGAATTTAAGCTTGATAGTTCCCACAGGGAAACAGCAGGTAACAGCTACTCGCCACACAGAATTTCATTTGTGGGTTGGGGGCAAGTCAGCACTGTAGATCTTAGCATCACATTTCCATCCTCCCATAATAGTTCTTCTCAATCCACAGATCATCTTCATAAATTAAAGGGATTCTTTAACCCAGGATAAAGTAATCCTACGAAGGCCGGAAAATAATTACTATAGTTTTGCCAATCAATGGGATCACAGAATCTGTGAAGAAGCACCATGCAAGCTATAAGTAGTAGACAGAGTGAACAGTAGTTGCTATCTAGCCTGGGATAAGGAACAGGATGTACAAGTCGAGAAATGCTCAAGTGTAATGTTTAGAGACAAATCACAGCACCACATTCACTTCAGGCTAAAAAACAGCACTTGAAAGCATGTTTCACATACGCAAATATTCACCTAAGCAAGAGTACAAAAGGCATGTGACTGAAGGTGATATTCAAAAAGACACATTACAACGTATAAAGAACTGATTAAGTTTCTAAAATGAAAGCAATAGCATGAGCTTGGGCTGCTGAACAGCTTTATCACCACTACATCTTATTACATTTATTATCCACCATGCTGCGCCAGATAAGGAAATCTGAATGAAAAAAATCCAATAAAATCAAACTGAGTGGCTGGATAAAGCTAAACATAGAACAGGACAACAAGACAGGTGATGCAGTCCATTGTGGCAAGTGGTTAACCGGTCAGAGTATCAAGAGCCGATCAGGGTACCAGAGAAGCCTAGAAATACACTTGCCATTGGGACGAACAGATGCTTAACAGACTGACCTGTTAACCTTGTGAAGGTTCCCAGCTGGCACTGAATCACCTGCCTCCTGACCCCTTTGGCCACCTGGCCAAAGCCCAACTAGAACTTAATCAGGCCATTACCACAAAAAACAGTAAAAAACATTTCTGTAAAGACATTAACAGGAAAAGGAGGACTAAGGAGAATCCCCATCCTCTATTGGGTGCGGAAGGAAACACAGTGACCAAGGAACAGACTGACGTGATGAATACCTTCTTTGCCTCAGTCTTTAATAGTAAAACCAGTTCTCTGAGTGCTCAGCCCCCCTGAGCTGGAAGACACCAGTCTGTGGTGCAGGATGGGATCCACCCAAGGGTGCTGAAGGAGCTGGCAGAAGTGCTCACCAAGATACTTTCCATCATTTATCAGCAGTCCTGCCTGACCAGAGAATAACCAGTCAACTGGAGGTTAGCAAATGTGACGCCCACCTACACAAAGGGCTGGAAGAAGGATCCAGGGAACTCCAGGCCTGTCAGTCTGACAGTGCTGGGGAAGGTTATGGAGCAGATCATCTTGAGTGTCATCACACAGCTCAACCAGGTGATGCGGCCCAGTCAGCATGGGCTAATTCAAGGCAGGTCTTGCTTGACTAACCTGATCTCCTTCTATGACAAGGTGGCCTGCTTAGTGCGAGAGGGAAGGGCTGTGGATATTGTCTACCTAGACTTTAGTAAAGCTTTTGACGCTTTCCCCCTCATCATTTTCCTGGAGGAACTGGAGACTCCTGTCTGGTAATGGCTTGGAAAGGCATACACTTTACTAGATAAAAAGCTGAGGTTATGGAGCAGATCATCTTGAGTGTCATCACACAGCTCAACCAGGTGATGCGGCCCAGTCAGCATGGGCTAATTCAAGGCAGGTCTTGCTTGACTAACCTGATCTCCTTCTATGACAAGGTGGCCTGCTTAGTGCGAGAGGGAAGGGCTGTGGATATTGTCTACCTAGACTTTAGTAAAGCTTTTGACGCTTTCCCCCTCATCATTTTCCTGGAGGAACTGGAGACTCCTGTCTGGTAATGGCTTGGAAAGGCATACACTTTACTAGATAAAAAGCTGACTGGATGACCAGGCCCAAAGAGTGGTGGTGAATGGAGCGAAATCCAGTTGGTGGCTGGTCACAAGTGGTGTTCCCCAGAGCTCAGTATTGGGGCCTGATCTCTTTATCAATGATCTGGATAAGGGGATCAAGTGCACCCTCAGTCAGTTTGCGGATCACAGAATGAACTGCTTGGAAGAGACCTTTAAGATCATCGAGACCAACTGTACATCCTGCACTACCAGGGACTCTAAACCAGGTCCCTCAGCACCACATCCACATGTCTTTTAAACACTACTAGGGATGGGAACTCCACCAGCTCACTGGGCAGCCTGTTCCAGAGCTTCATAACGCTTTCAGTGAAGAAATTTTTCCTTAATAGCCAACCTAAACCTCCACTGGTGCAACTTAAGGCCATTTCCTCTCATCATGTCATTCATAACATGGGAGAAGAGTCCAACCCCCACCTCCCTAAAACCTCCTTTCAGGTAGCTGTAGAGAGGGTTAAAGTCTCCACTCAGCCTCCTCTTCTCCAGGCTAAACAACCCTCCCAGCTGTCTCAGCTGCTCTTCAGGACTTGTGCTCTAAACCCTTCACCAGCTTTGTTACCCTTCTCTGGACATGCTCCAACACCTCAAGGTCCTTCTTGGAGTGACAGGCCCAAAACCAGACACAGTATTCAACACCAAGTTGGGCAGAACTGTTGATCTCCTTGAAGATCAGGAGACTCTACAGAGGAGTCTAGACAGGCTGGATCAATGGGCCAAGGCCAACTGCATGAAATTCAACAAGACCAAGTGCTGCGTCCTAGACTTGAATCATAACAACCTCCTGGAACATTACAGGTTTTGGGAACATTGGCTGGAAAGCTGACCAGCAGAAAAGGATCTGGGGGTGTTGGTCAATAGCTGGCTGAACATGAGCCAGCAGTGTGTCCAGGTAGCCAAGAAGGCCAACAGCATCCTGGCTTGTATCACAAATAGTGTGGACAGCAGGAGTAGGACAGTGATTGTCCCCATATACTCAACACTGGTGAGGCCACACCTCGAATACTGTGTCTGGTTTTGGGCTCCTCACTCCAAGAAGGACATTGAGGTGCTGGAGTGGGTTCAGAGAAGGGTAACGAAGCTGGTGAAGGGTCTAGAGCACAAGTCCTGTGAAGAGCAGCTGAGGGAACTGGGACAAGAAGGCTCAGGGGAGACCTTATCACCCTGTACAACTACCTGAAAGGAGGCTGTAGTGAGGTAGGGGTCTGTCTCTTCTCCCAAGTAACAAGACAAGAGGAAATGACCTCAAGTTGCACCAGGAGAGATTTAGGTTAGATATTAGGAAAAATTTCTTTTCAGAGGGTTGTCAAGCACTGGAACAGGCTGCCCAGGGAAAGGGTGGAGTCACTCTCCCTGAAGGTATTTAGGAGATGTGTACATGTGGTGCTTAGTGACGACCTGGCAGTGCTGGGTTACTGGTTGGACTTGCTGAGCTTTGGTCTTTTCCAACCAAAACAATTCTCTGATTCTATTCTGATGACTTTGTTGCCAAAAGCCAGGTTAGACCATTCAGAGTTAGTATTAATACCTTCTATGTCCTGTTTGCAGTGCAAACATTCCATTAGCTACACAGAATATTAGTTATTGAACAGGTGAAACACTAATAAGGAATAGTGGCTGACAACACATTGTATGCTGCTGGCTTCTATTTCCAGTAAATTTTTTGTTTTAAAACTACTGCAGTGATGAAGCTGCTCATAGAGCAGTTCCCAGCTGTTGTCAAAAGCGATTCATTAGCTTGCCAACAAATGGCAAATGAGAGAGCATCTGCTCAGTAATTATTTCTATACTGGTGGTGAGCAGTGGGAGTGCTGAAGTTATACTAACCCCTGATCAAGCCACTCCCCAACGAGAGATACAATACAGCCTGCTCTCCTGAAGTGCTGTACTCAAGTCATCGTGAAACTGCCTTTAATTCGTTCAAAGTCACAAATGCACTTTAAATATTTATAGCAGACCCCAGATCACTACTCAGGATTGCCAAGCAAGGTTTTAATAATAATTTTAAAACTGTTTTTTGAGACTGAGATCACTGAAAAGCAGCACTATATAATTCCACATCAAAGTAACATACAGGTTTTCTATTTGGTATTTATCAGCCTTTATTAATAATGCCTTGTTACTATACGCTTGATCAAATGAATCAGTAAAGGAAGATCTACTCCATGCTTGGGTCTGAGTACCTAAAATACTGCTGTTCACAAGCAGACATCCCCTCTTTAGCGCAGAAAAAATCTGGTTTGCAAAAAACCACTATTCCACAGCAATAATTGTCTCCTGTTATCACCTAATTAAGTCACTTTTAATCTCATTGTTAACAAAAAGAAAAAAGTTAAAGAATCAGTTTCCAGAAAAACTGCCCAATACTGACACCAGTTATGAAGTCTGACAAGCAGAGAGCAGGAAAGGTAGAAAATACCTTCATTTAATTTAGATCCAATCAAAAAAGACATTTGAGCAAGTAGGTAGTAAGAGTAAGATTTCTCATCACAACCAGTAAAAACACAGGACTGAGACCTCTCCCACTTTTGGCTGTGTATAAAGCAATAAATTAATCTAAATTTATACCTCAAAATCCAAAAAAGCAATTTCTAGCCTTTTTCCAGAATTTGAGTAAAGCAGCACAGACTGATCTACTCTCATAACATATGTTAGCACTACACTCTGGACAAGGTGTCAACCAAGACATCCTTGATTAGTGGCATTTAGAAGTACCAGACAAAAACAATGGCAACACCCGCAACCAACCACACATGCTGCTAGTATGGTTGACATGCTGGTGTGCATTAAGAATGTACTGCAAACTGACACCTAGCAACCGAATATTTCATTTCAGTTTAACTTAAGAGTAGTTGCATCTTTTGATTAAGAAATGAATTCAGAATTGGCTAAAAGAGGAAATGAAGTTAAGGAGCTGTTTAAGTTTCCACATTTATACTCATACATCCACAAAATTTCAATCACATTTCAGACCAGAAGACTTGTAGTCATTTCATTTTTAGCAATTCTTGAATCACTTTCCATTGCTTGTGTTCTGGGACTTCTTTTTAGAAAAATGATTAAGTAAAAATTACCATTTTGCATAATGAAACTCAATACTGTCTTTAAAGCATCATGTACATTCAGTGCTGAGCAAGAAAATACACATGCAATAGTACAGTAAGATTTCATAGTGAGAGATTTCATTTCACTGTGAGAGACTCTTTGGTTCACAAAAAACATTAAGATCGGAAAAGAAAGGATCTCTAGGTTTACAACATAACTCCAGTTCCCTGCCCCTCTTCTATGGCAATGAGTTACCTGTCCCCATTTTCTCCATTACAAACTTCTATAGTATTTACTAAGTTATTACTCAGTAGTGGCACTATCCTAACATACGTTATGTTAACAGTTCATGTAAAAGCATCAATACAAACAGTATTTGGCTCAACGACTTTGATGTAGTCTCTGCACCAGATTACTATTGTGAGTGAAAAAAGCTTAAAGGATGCATTAAACAGCTATCGGAGAATATAACATGCAAAATCTCAGAATGATTTTACTTTTAGTTCAATTTGTACTAACATATTTATGAAGGTAGATAACAGTCACAGAAACACTATTGATCATTAAGGTCAATGCATTATAAGTTTTCACCAACTTTTATTTGTAGTTTTCCAAAATCCTGCTCTTGATGTAATATATCTTAGTATTTAACCTTTTATAAAAGTGGATTCAAGTTCAAGCTTTAGAAGCCTATATTGAGCCTCCATTTAAATATAAAATTTAGGGTGCTATCACTGAGAAGATCAAGAGATTAAAAAGTGAGTGTGTTATCAAACCATGTCAATATACACAGGAAATCTGCAGCCAAGCTACATACAAAGGTGCCCTCGAGTGGCCATTTTATATATACACAGGGGAAACACCTAAAAGAGGACCACTCTGTGCTCATTTGACAGGTTTTAAGTTCAGCCACTACATGTCTCTCTTACAGCAGCAGACTTTTGACTTTTACTGTACGTCTCCAATTAATGTTGGCAACACAAAAATTAGTATTTTATTTTAAAGCAGTAGCAATTACAGACTGCTTTTAGATGCACATAAATAATCAATTAATTGCTTGCCATTTTTCAAAGAGTCCTATTCTCAAAACACTGAAAGGAGTAGAATACTAATGTACTGTTAACATTTGTGAAGCGGATGTTCTTCAGGATAACTGGCATGGCTTTTTATAAAGTTACTAAAATGTCTCGGTGCTCTAACTGGACGCCACATAAAAAAGGTTGAGTGTGCCACTTTTCACAAAACACTGGCTTTTCAAAGAAGCCGGTACTGCTCTTCTGCCAGTGTTCTCAACATGCTCACTACTCCTCCACCTCTTCAGAGTGCCCATATCTCATTAGGAATACAGTGAAGCTATGGTATAAGCTAGCTGTAGTTCTGAACAAGTGCAGAGCTACAGATGCTTGTAACATTTACATCAAGCAGAGATGCAATTACTCAATGTTCTGGGAAATACCGATATGTTAAATAGCATTAGATGAGCACAAAACATTTTTTCCAATTCTAACCAAGAGCATCTCTGCTTATTGTTGCCCACATTTTTTTAGATTACTTAGCTTCTCCTTCAGATAATCACCTCGAGGTATTATGGAGAGTCACCATGGCTTAATTAAAGGCTGACAAAGGATAAACAAAACAAATGCTTTTAATCTCTTACTGGAATGCCCTTCATTTCCTCTGTCCAACCTACCCAATGTTTTCTGTATTTGTTCAAGGGAAAACTCTCTTTAATTAGAGCTTCCCAACACTTCAGAACAATACCCTTTTTTGCAGGATCATTTACATTTTCATGATCCACGTTAAACTGGCAATGCAGTCACTACAGATTTCAGCTTTCGTAGAAGTTTTGTTTACTTGTACATAGTAACTTGTAGCTAGGTGGTCCAGTTGTGTAAACTATTCCTCAAATAGAAGTACTTACGGGAAGTGGAGAAAAGACAACTCTGCATGTGGGAGCTACTGGGAATGCAGCTGGCATCCTGAAAATCCATACCCTGGCTTCTCTGATTCATTCATTTAACCACTCCTGGGTAAAGCCCAGCCCAAGGGTAGTCACTAGTGGTATACCCAGGCATTGATACTGGAGCCATCACTACTTAACTTCTTCATTAATGGCCTGTGCGATGGGACAGAGCAAGTCGACAGCAAGATTATATGGAAAACTGGATCATCTCCACAAGCTCCTTCCAGCCTGAGCTATTCTGCAATTCAATTATTCAACCCATTCTAACAGCATAATGTTACAAAATAATCTATGCCACTTTCAGTATCCCTGTCCTCAAGTCATAATTCTTGTATGGTATTTCAGTGCTTCCTATTGATGCCTATCTTCATTAGCATAATTCAAAAATACTTCATATTGCTTGATTCACAACTTCTTCACAGATCACTAAAAAACCCACTACAGTTCTTGCAATATTGGCAGGGGGAACTGGTAACCTCTCCAAGCCAATGACTGAATGCTTCTGAATGCCAGCTACTATAATCTTACTGTTCATGTAGCCTATCATACCTCAATTTACCCATCTTAAGGTGCCTACTTGACATATTTTAGTGCAATAAATGTATTACGGCTTTTACTCCTTTAAGACAACTTTCTGAAAAAACATACCATCACAATCTCTAAATTCACATTGCATTTTATCCAGTTGCCTAAGTTCATACTTCTTAAATTATACACAATGTCTCAGGAAAGCACGGAAAATGTAGACCCATTATTCTTTTCCTTGAGTGAACTTCAGACTTGTATGAAACTTCTGCTCCATACATAATTCACATCCTTTCTTAAATATAGAAACTTTGTTTACTATTCTCTAAACATTGTCAGGAAGTGATAATATATTCCCATTTCATGTAGTGGAACAGATTGTGCCAGTTCATAATTTTTGAGGCTGAAAGTATCGAAAATGCACTGAAGTTGATTCAACCTCCACCTTGAATAAGGCAATTTCCATAGGCATTCTGAGAAGTTGTGCTCATTCTTCCACACACTTATTTTTACTAAAAGCTGCACAAATTGTTTGTGAAAATACCTACATAGCTAAACTTTATTAAGACTCAACACAGTGACCTCACTGCTTCTCATTATGATGACCCTTATGCTATACAAGTATTAGGTATAAAAATAGTTTGATTGTCCTTTAACAGTTTTTATTTTACAAAGAAGAGGTATTAGGTTTTTAAAGGGTTTGCAAAATGATTACTTCAAACTTGATTTCCTGAACCTCTATGCAGCTTTAGTGTGACTTTAACTTAACAGCATGTAGATACAGTCAAATTAAATTATTTGAATTGGGTACCAGAGACCCCTTATTAATGCAGTCCTGTGTCTCAAAGAATCACCCCAGCAGCTGTTAATAGCTTATTTTAGACGGATTTTATTCTTTCTAGAACCTTGGTTCTTAAAAAAAAATTACTTTCATAAAAACAAACATCTCAAAGTGTGTCTCCAACAAGGCGCCTATCTGCACCACTGCAAAAATTCTGAGAAAGTCCTCCAAGTCATTTATTTAAGCATACAAGTTCAGATTCTTGCGAAAGGTGTTTGTATAATTGTAAGCTGTGCTCTTCTAAGAGTGCTCCAGGAGACAGTAAACTAAAGAAGCATAAAGAGTTTAAAAAAAGCCCAAAGAAAACAGAAGTTTTAATAGCAACAGTCATCAGGACTAAGATTGTTAAAGGAGAAACTGTTTTGCATGTTTCATCCTTCAGTTCTAGGATTGTTGTGTACAAAAAAACCCCTTATGATGAATAATAAAGGATTTGCCTATGCTTGAAAGTGATAATCAGGGCAAGTCTGAAGTGGAATCATACTCTTGAACAGTTTCATGTCAGCACTCACCTGAAGGAGAGTTTTAACATACAAAATTACCTCACACCACTTGACCTATGGTAACTGTCTGTAGTTAACTACAAAAGTGATGCAAGCTCTCAATTGTGTTCTACAAGTTTTCAGGGACAAATCAAGTCAAACAGCATAGCATATTGCAGAATAAATTGCTTGTGTTACTGTATCTTAGATGCAGCACATTTATAAAGATTCCCTAATTGTTTCACTACTACTTGAAGTTTGTTTTATTGGATTCTATGCTATACTTTGCATAATTCAGAGATTGTGTATGCCTAAAAATCAAGAAGGGGGTTTGGCAGAAGATTAATTTTGGGAGGACAGTATTACACTGAGGATATTTAAAATAAGTCGACTTGCTAACAGCTACTGCTGCTCCTAAATTGATTGCTCAAAAGAGCAAAGAAGTTCTTGCCATTAACAATACCAAATCATGTGTTATTCACAAAACATATATATATTCCCAAACATCTTGTCAGCTTCAAGTGGTTTCACTTGTATTATTTCTCCTCTTTAAATTTAAGCATACATAAAAGGCATGAAAAAGCCCCATGAAGTCCTGAATGTTTCAAAGTTACATCGTACCAAAGGAAAACAGGAAAGCACCAGGCCAGATCACGTGACATGGGTTTCTGAAGCAGTCTGTCTTTACAGGTCTCAACAAAATGAGGTCACACCACAGTAGGACTGTGAACTACTTTGAGAAAGGAAGTGTTGATCTTTTATACTGGATGACTCTTGTTAATGTTGGGAGAGTCTTATGATAGGCACTGAACTGAGAAATACTACTTCGAACTCTGCCATGGGCTACACTGCCTACATAGAATATACTTTGATAATAAGGATACATCTTCCTAAATATCATAAATACCATACAGTTTTCTTCACAGTTTGAGTCATAAAATCACAACCTTAGAACTGTATCAGCATTTACAGGTCATTTCAACTATAAGAGTTTTTCCTAAGAGCTGACACACATCTAAAGATACTTCCATGAGGTACAAAGAAAAAAAAACAAACCTCAGTTTGCCTCTCTGGGTAGGCTAATTTACTCAAAATTATCTTCTTTACATCACTCAGAATAAAATAAAAGCAAAAGTAAATACTGCTACTCCAACAGCAGCTAAATGGATACTTTTTCAAAAAAAAGGCAATATTCCAGTACTCTGGAAATAAAGTACTTCCACAAATGCATTATTAGACATTTCTTCTAAAACTTTTTATTGTTGTCTTACAACATTATGAAGCAGCAAATGCATATGTAACTGTTACAAAAATTCTAATTATTAGAAAATGGTTTCTTTTCTAAACTAGATCTAAAAAAGCATAAATACTCAAAAATCCTGAAAGGCACCCATAAAACTCATCCATATTAACACATTCCTTAAATTATCAGATTGATCTTAACTGTATTATCAGTGTTGGGAAAAAATAATGAATACATAATTTCCGTTGATACTTTTTCCCAGGCTTTGCACTCCCAGCTACATTGCTTATCCTGAACTGGAGCTCCTGCTTTTTGTTTCACCTGAAGTACATGCAAGAGCACACCTGTGAAAAGAAGAGACAAGCACAGTGTGATCACTTTAATAAATTCCTTACCCACATCTCCTAGCTTGGCCCAGAGCACCATAGTTTGCCTACCTGAAGCTACCATTCC